>NC_067495.1:2412061-2545841 GCF_947179515.1 Apodemus sylvaticus | reverse complement strand
TTCCTTGGCAACATGACTGTTCATGGATGCAGAAACAATGTCAGGAACCATCACTACTAAGGGACCATTCCAGGCAGCATCAGTGGGCAGCCTGCAGTCCTTCTCAGTAGAAGCAGACATTGAGAAGGTCTTTCCACTCGATACCTCAAACATCAGCAGCTCTGAGATCTTGTCATCGAAATCCTCTACCTCCTCTGACTCTGCCTTTTTAAAAGTGTGTGTTTCTCAGGATCTCCTCTTGTTCCTTTTATCATTTACACTCTTGGAACATCTAACATGTTACAGTATGCCATCACCATCTGTATAGTATTTCTCAAACATTTGGAATCTAATGGGATAATGACATACTAAGACCATCAGGTTTTTAATTAAAAGATTCATTTCTACTTATAATTCATTTTAAAAATACAAAACATAATGCATTATTTATCCCTAATGGAGTAGTAATGCCATTTCATAATAGAGAATCTGATAAAGTCATTCGTAATATTTTCTCAATGTATGTGCTGAATAGACTGGACTTTAGGTCAAGTTTATACTAATTTAATTCATAGTCTTCAGTTGAAGGAATAGTATTAAGTATATGCTGCATTTTACAGGTATGTTTTTGATATCAGTAAAGTATAAAAACAACAATTATAAAGGGAATTCTAACTAACTAAAAATCATATTTTTATGTGGTAAACTGAAAAACACATGGCAGAAAAATAGTGGGATGGGTGTTTTAGATTGCAAAATTGCAACAAATTGATTGCTGGTATAGTCTTTGTAATTAAAAATTGTAACATTCAATGTGTGTATGTGTGTGTGTGTGTGTGTGTGTGTGTGTGTGTGTGTGCTTTTATATGCAGGTGTATGAGCAGAATGCCTACCATAACTTGCATGTATATGGGGAAAAAGAAGAAGCCCTGAGTGAATGTGTTAGGATGAGGTCCAGACTGAGTGAGTGTTGTCCTCAGGAACACAGCCTTGTCAAGGCCTCCAATGCCTCAGAGCAATGGGAGTGGCAAAACCTGTGGGTAAGGAGTGAGGCTCAGGCAGATGGTGAAGCCTTTCTCTATTCCAAGTGTGAATGTTGACAGTGTGTGCAGAAACCATCAGCCACAGGTTTCTCCTCTTGGAAGATTGCAGGAAGATTCCACATAGATAACTCTTACCAAGATTAGCTAAACCTGTCTCCTTGTTTAGCTATATGCCATAAACACACCTCCTTGTTCAGTTGTCTATAATAAAGCTATGTCCTCAATCCAGATGTGTAAATAAACACACTGAGTTTTCAGGTTACATAGTAGGTGCAAGCACAACCCACCGGATCCCAGCTTTAGTTTGCTCATGTGTGCACCCCCTTTCTTCATTTCCTAATGGTTCCAGGCAGGTTTCTAGGAATAAGCTGTGCAAGGATGCATGATGTGCAAAGATCAGAGGTCAAATTCTGGGACTCAGTTCACTCTTTCCATTATGTTGTTTCTGCGGATGTAGCTCAGGTCCTCAGGCACCATTACTTGCTAAACTATCTCTCTGGCCTTGTTTGTATGGCTCTCTACAAAATTTTTCTTCATATTCTGAGCAAGTACTTGAAAGTAATTTTAAAATACTCCATATAAGATATATGCATGACTATTTTTTAAGTGACGTGAATATAACTATCAAGTATTAGAGTCAACCCTTGGCACTGAAAATTTTGTATTACAAGTTGGTTCTCACAAGATCTCTCTTCTTATTTTCAGTGGAAAACATACTTTTAGTCCTGAAGTGATAGTTTGAATGTTGAATAAATCTAATTCAGACAGAACAAACTGCTTAGAACTGGAGGAATAAGGCTCACTGGCATTATTCCTGAGGAGAGCTATTATTATGTCAACTCCCAGCTCAGCTTTCCTTGGGGCCAGCTTTTTTGCTCTCCAGTTTACAGGAAAATGCATGCCAAAAGTGGTAAGCATGTTCTGTGGTGATGACTGGGTGGCTGTTATCATCTTTACCGAGAGGAAATTATTACTATGTCACTCCTAATTTATAGATGGCAAAACTGTGACTCAAATGACTATTCTTTGCACAGTAGCAAATTGGGACTTGAATCACCCCTGTCCCTCCAAGTATTTCTCTTCATTAGTATCCCGAACTCCTTCCTACAAAATCTGCATTGCATATAGTCAGTGACTTCCCCAAACTCATATTTGACAAGAAGTCTTCTGCCTAAAATCTCTCATTGCCAGAGGAAAGAGCACAACCCCTCCCACATTCATGCAAAGTGCCTGTGAGTATGGCTCCTACTTCTTTCTCTGTTGTAATCACTATGCTGATTACATTTATACAAGAAATTGTATAAGACTTAATGCTGTAAAACAAACAGTTTTGCCGGGCGGTGGTGGCGCATGCCTGTGATCCCAGCACTCGGGAGGCAGAGGCAGGCGGATTTTTGAGTTCGAGGCCAGCCTGGTCTACAGAGTGAGTTCCAGGACAGCCAGGGCTACACGGAGAAACCCTGTCTCAAAAAAAAAAAAAAAAAAAAAAAAAAAAAAAAAAAACAAAAAACAAAAAACAAAAAAACACAAAAACAAAAAAAATTTTTAGCTCCATTGTCAAAGATCAAGTGACCATAGATGTGTGGGTTCATTTCTCGGTCTTCAATTCTATTCCATTGATCTAACTGTCTGTCACTGTACCAATACCATGCATTTTTTAACATTATTGCTCTGTAGTACTGCTTGAGGTCTGAATATTGATTGCCTTAGAAGATCTTTCATTGTTGAGGATAGTTTGAGCTATCCTGGGTTTTTTTTGTTATTCCAGATAAATTTGAGAATTGCTCTTTCTAACTCTATGAAGAATTGAGTTGGGATTTTGATGGGGATTGCATTGAATCTGTGTATTACTTTTGTCAAGATGGCCATTTTTACTATATTAATCCTGCCAATCCACAAGCATGGGAGATCCTTCCATCTTCTGAAGTCTTCTTCGATTTCTTTCTTCAGAGACTTGAAGTTCTTGTCATAAAGATCTTTCACTTCTTTGGTTAGAGTCACACCAAGATCCTTTATAATGTTTGTGACTATTGTGCAGGGTGTCATTTCCCTAATTTCTTTCTCAGCCTGTTTATCCTTTGAGTAGAGGAAGGACAGTGATTTGTCTGAGTTAATTTTATATCTGGCCACTTTGCTGAAGTTGTTTATCAAGTGTAGGAGTTTTCTGGTGGAGTTTTTTTGGGTCACTTAAATGTACTATCATATCATCTGCAAATAGTGATAGTTTGATTTCTTCCTTTCCAATTTGTATCCATTTGACCTTCTTTTGTTGTCTAATTGCTCTAGCTAGAAATTCAAGTACTATATTGAATAGATATGGAGAAAGAGTGGGCAGCCTTGTCTAGTCCCTGATTTTAGTGGGATTGCTTCTCGTTTCTCTCCATTTAGTTTGATGCTGGCTACTGGGTTGCTGTCTGTTGCTTTTACTATGTTTAGGTATGGGCTTTGAATTCCTGTTCTTTCCAAGACTTTTAACATGAAAGGATACTGAATTTTGTCAAATGCTTTTTCAGCATCTAATGGAATGACCATGTGGGTTTTTCTTTAAATTTGTTTATGTAGTGGATTACATTGGTGTATTTCAGTATATTGAACCATCCCTGCATCTCTGGGATAAAGTCTATTTGATCATGGTAAATGATCATTTTGATGTGTTCTTGGATTCGGTTGGCAAGAATTTTATTGAGTATTTTTGCAACGATGTTCATAAGTGAAATTAGTCTGAAGTTTTCTTTCTTTGTTGGATCTTTGTGTGGTTTTGGTATCAGAGAAATTGTGGCTTCACAGAACGAGTTGGGTAATGTTCCTTCTCTTTCCATATTGTGTAATATTTTGAAGAGTATTGGCGTTAGGTCTTCTTTGAAAGTCTAATAGAATTCTGCACTAAAACCATCTGGTCCTGTGCTTTTTTTTTTTTTTTTTTTTTTTTTTTTTTTTTTTTTTTTTTGGCAGGGGGAGACTTGATCTTTGACAAAGGAGCTAAAACCATGCAGTGAAAAAATATAACCTTTTCAACAAATGGTGTTGGTTCAACTAGAGGTCAGCATGCAGAAGAATGCAAATCGATCCATTCTTATCTCCTTGTACTAAGCTCAAGTCCAAGTGGATCAAGGACCTCCACATAAAACCAGACACACTGAAAGTAATGGAAAAGAAACTGGGAAAGACCCTTGAACACATGGGCACAGGGGAAAATTTTCTCAAGCGAACACCAGTAGCTTATGTTCTAAGATCAAGAATTGACAAATGGGAACTCATAAAATTACAAAGTTTCTGTAAGGCAAAGGACACTGTTAATAGGACAAAACAGCAACCAAAAATTGGGAAAATATCTTTACCAACCCTACATCTGACAGAGGGCTACTATCCAATATATACAAAGAACTCAAGAAGTTAGACTCCAGAGAGCCAAATTACCCTATTAAAAATGGGTTTTGTCAAGATGGCCATTTTTACTATAAATGGGATACAGAGCTAAACAAAGAATTTTCACCTGAGGAATATCAAATGGCTGAGAAGCACCTTAGGAAATGTTCAACATCCTTAGTCATCAGAGAAATGCAAATCAAAACAACCCTGAGATTTCACCTCACACCAGTCAGAATGGCTAAGATCAGAAACTTGGGAAAACAGGTGCTGGCAAGGATGTGGAGAAAAAGGAACACTCCTCCACTGCTGGTGGGGTTGCAAGCTGGTACAACCACTCTGGATATCAGTTTGGAGTTTCCTCAGAAAATTGGGCATGATACTACCAGAGGACCTCACTATAGTACTCCTGGGCATACCCAGAGGATTCCCCAACATGCAATGAGGACACATGCTCCACTATGTTCACAGCAGCCTTATTTATAATAGCCAGAAGCTGGAAAGAACCCAGATATCCCTTAATGGAGGAACATCTCCATTGGCTATCCAACAATGGATACAGAAAATGTTGTATATTTACACAATGGAATAATACTCAGCTATTAAAAACAATGAATTCATGAAATTCTTAGGCAAATGGATGGACCTAGAAAGTGTCATCCTGAGGGTGGTAATACAGTCACAAAAGAACACACATGGTATACACTCTCTAATAAGTGGATATTAGCCCAGAATCTCAGAATAAACAAGATACAACCCACAGACCACAGAAATCTCAAGAAGAAGCCAGACCAAAATGTGGGTGCTTGGGGCTGGGAATGTAGCTCAGTTGGTAGAGTGTTTGCTTATCATGCAGGAAGCCCTGAATTCCAGTACTACATAAAATTGGCCATGGTGGTGCAAGCATGTAATCTTAGCACTCAGGAAGCAGGGGTGTGAGCGGAGATCTGAATTTCAAGGTCATCTTCAATTCTAGAGTGAGTTCAAAACCAGCCTGGGATACATGTGATTCTGTCCAAACCAAACCAAAAACGAAAATAAAAACGGTACGGTCATGTGAATTCACTACTTGCTCAGCCATTGTAGACATTTTCTATAAGTTCATTTTTGGAAAGAATCAGTTTATTTCAAATGAAAGATTGTGTAGCATTGAATAGATATGAGTATTAACTCCCAAAGCTTTTGATAGAGGTAGGACTTTGCCTCCTGTTCACCTGCCACTTTCCAGATCAGTACTGTACTCCTGCTCCAGTTTCTTTGAGGCATCACTTGAGGATTTATTTAGAGAACTCTAGAGAATATTTGAACTGAGAAAAAAAGTGTAGATGCGACCTACCTTATAGTAAAGCTGACTTCCCTCTCCTTTGCCCTTTACTACCACCTTTACCAGCATGTACAGAGCTTTGATGAGTACCTTGAGATGCGGGTGGAATAGAATGTTACAAATACACTTCCAGCAGTTCTTTACAAAACTGATGGTCTGCAGTAAGCTCTAATTTTCTGACCAAAACTGATTCCATAAATTGTCTTTTGAAGTTTAGATAACTACATGAGAATAATAAAACAAAATTAAGGCAGAAAAACCTATTTTCCCACCTCTTGATTAAAAACACCATGAGACATGTAGTAGATTTAGTATACTGCAGTAAGATACCAGCACAGTGGTGAAGTGTGCATCAGGTAGTTCCCGCTGGGCAAAATATGCCCTGAAATCGAGTGCCTTTACACAACTGATTAGTTCTCTCTTGATTCTGTGGATTGGTGGGACCGTTCTGGTATGAATGAGTTCTTCTAATCTCTGGTGGCAGGTTGACTGGAAAATGATTGATCTAGAGCAGACTCATTCCCATATTTGGTGATGAGCAGTATTTGGTTAAGGGCTTATACAGTTCTACTTTTAGGCAGCTTCTATCTTTTAAAGATATCTTCTTTCCCCTTTCAGCTATTGTAGGCCAAGCTGGCATCAAACCCATGGTTCTTTTGTCTTATTCTCCCCAGCACTGGAATGACAGGCATATTCACCATGCCTGGCCTACAGTTTATCTTTCTTTACCTCTCTGGTGAATACAAAATGTTTGAACACTCCCATTTTCTCTTGACAGTCTTTTCTTCTCTGATTTCTGAGATACCACTGACATCTTCTCAGCCTTCTTCATTGAGTGTTGGTGATGACTGAGGTTTGTTTCTGCTCATTTTCTCTGCTCATCCTATAGCAACCATGAATGAATTAAAGCCAGTCATGTGATTTTCTTTTCTTTTGTCTAGGTATAAGTTCTTGTGTATGCAAGTATATAATATGTACATGTACATGCAAGTCAGAGGTCCATGTCAAGTGTTTGCCTTGAGCACTCTCTACTTATTTTTTTAAAAAGATTATTTTTGTTTTGTGGGTATGAGTGCATGTATTGTATCATGTACATGCCTGTACTCACAAAGGACAGAAAAGGGCATTGACTCCCCTGAAACAGGAGGTATAGATGTTTGGAAGCTGCCTTGTCAGAGCTAAGAACCCATCTAGGTATTATGCAAGAGCAGGAAGTGCTTTCAAACCACTGGGTCTTCTTTCTATGTCTCCATTTTAGTTGTTTTTTGAGATAATGTCTCTCAGTGAACCTAGAGCATTCCACTTTGGCCAGACTATCTAGGCAGTGAGTCCCAGGGATCCACCTGTTTCTGCTTCCCAGTGCTAGGGTTACAGATGCACACAGCTGTGCATGGCTTTCATGTTGGTGCTAGGAACTCAGGCATTCATGTTTATATAACAGGTATGCTACTGACTGAGCTATCTCTCTAGCTCCCACTCTTATGTTTTAATGACTTCATTTTCTGCTGACTGCCAGTTCTATAATTGTCAAGTTTCTCTTCTCAATTTAAGAATGTCCCAGGCAGCTTTACTGTGACATTCCACATACTACTTAAACTCTTATATCTTCAGCTCAGTAGATTACCATCTACTCAGTTATTCTAGCTAGAAATCCAGGAAAATAGTTTCTCTCCCTTACTTCCTACTCGGTAAACTAGACCAGTGTCCTCAGAATATCACCCTGACATTCCCCTGCTCTATACAGTGGAACCAGCCAGTGCCTTCTAAGCTCTGGTATCAGCTAGCTCCTGATGATATATAACCAATCAGAGGTCCTGCAGGACTCAATAGTGTGGATTTTTTTTCCTTAACAAGGATGAGCTACTTCTGTTACTTCAAAGAGTCTAGCCCAGCAAATTATTGGTCCTTATTAAAGTTTTTATCTGTTGTCATTCTCTGTGGGACTAGCCAATCACTTATTAGAAAGTTCATCACATTCAATTTTTTCCTATAATGAATGTTTTCCAGTTTGTTCTTATAAATATAGATTTGTCTTCTTATCACTATAATCTAAGGGAGAGGTTCTCACTTGTGGGTTATGACCCCTTTGTGGGGAAGGTCAAATGACCTTTTTACAGAGATTACATATCAGGTATACTACATACCAGATAAGATTCATCATAGTAGCGAAATTAGAGTTATGTAATAGTAACAGAAAAAATTTATGATTGTGGGTCACCACAACCTGATGAACTGTGGCAGCATTAAGAAGGTCGAGAACTACTGATCTAAGAGCTTATAGAATGTTAATTTACTATTATGCTATCACTTTTAACAATGTTCTGTCCAGCAGATGTATTTAATTACAAGAAAAGTACAGTAATAAATTATGGCATTAAAATTTGCCACTTAGTATGTGCCCAGTTACTTGAGAGATGGTGGCTTGATAAAATGGTGGAATGACTTAATTAAAATTGACTTAGGGTACCAGATGGGAGATCTTGTTCTGTAGGGTTGGCATGCTGCTTCTCAGTATGTGACAGACATATGCTTTGAGCCAATGACTCATATACGGTATGTTTCTTCCCTATATGTATATAATTTAGAGACTGTTATCCCTTTTCCTGTTTCCAAGGAATGGATATTCTCATTATTAACTGCAGTTGAGTTAGTCACTTGGCTCCTTATAACACTGAACTTACAAGCAGAGAGAGTATCAGCTGAGATGCTTGATCATGACTAAGGGTAGGAATTGGGTTGCTGCTATATAAGGAGAGTCCAGCGGGAATTTCTCAGTGCCTAAATTTTTAACAGTAAAAGTCCATCTATATAGTGATTCAGTACATATGAGATCCTCAAAGATTCAGTTTTCAGGAATGAAAGAATGGATCACACCTACTCCCCTGCCCCCTGCCACCATTAACACTGCCAAAAGAAGTGCAAGTCAATGTTGTAGCTGAAAGAAAAAAAATAGAAAATGTGTTGTGGAAGAAAGAAGTGGTAAGTACCAATTGTAGACATGATTATGATTTGCAGGGTATGGCATAATTTATTATACATGCATTGATGAATAATATTATTTCATATATTTTAGTTAGTTTTAAGTCTCTCTCTCTCTCTCTCTCTCTCTCTCTCTCTCTCTCTCTGTGTGTGTGTGTGTGTGTGTGTGTGCATGTTTGCACATGATCAAGGTAGCCAGAGGCATCATGTTGTCTTGGAGCTGAGCTACAGGCAGTTATGAACTGCCTAACTTGAGTACTGAGGTCTGAACTCAAGTTCTCAAAAAGAGCAGCAGCTGCTCTTAACCGCTGAGTCATTTCTCATCCTTCTTCCTATAATTTTTGATAAGGAGTGTGTTGGTGATCATGACTTTGTAATTTAATGTATCAATCATTAAACTACAGGGAGCCATATTTGGTATTTACAGGAGGCATTCCATGATGCTTGGAGAACTTGTACTTAAGTCATAAAACTGAGGAACTAGGCCTTCTTCTCTCTCTTTTGTAGGAGGCTTATAAGTTTAAACTTCTTATTTTTAGGAGAAGCAAGAGTTTGATAAATGAGTATGAGGTAGAATTGAAATTGAATAGCTTGAGTAGTTGACTGCATTAGTCCTGCCTATTTGCCATCAGATCTGTCTCATACCTTTCTCCAGCTCTGCTTTGCATGTATCCTAAAGGCTGACTCCTATGGGCTATATTCCCTGGCCTCCCAAGTCATCAGGCCTGGAACTGGACTTGGAGTAGATTAAAGTGTTGGGAACAGAAAGACTGTAGTATATATTCACATTTGCTCTCTGATGTGGGAAGGTTTTCTAGCTGTGGCTACATCTCTGCCTTCCATTCTTGCCTGGGCTTCCTTTGGGCAATCCTGGCTTCAGTAATATGGCTGGAGCTTTCTCAAGGGTTGCAGGAGCTTCTTACGTTTGCTGATCTCAGGAGTCTTTCTCTGTGCTGTTTAGCTCCCTGATCCTCTTATTGTTCAGTCAACTCTTCATTAAATCTCCCAACTTAATGGAATCAAATTCCTGTACTTTATGCACATCAGACACTGTGTCTTCCTATTCACCTTTAGCTACCATTGTCTTGCAGGTATTAATAGACCACCACCTTAAACGTGGGCTACCCATCACACCTCCCTCAGTCCCCCTCCTCCTTACACTTACACTTAACAGGCTCTGCTTCTTTAGAGTTCTTCTGTTCTTTAGAGTATCCATTGAAAAATGTAGGTTCACAAGTAATCTTTTCTTTAAAAAATGAAACCACTTAACATTGCAACCTAGTAAACTGTGCCTTTTCTACTCAGCACAAGGGTTGTGTTTAGAATCTGAGAGACTTGGGACTAGAGAAATGGTTCAGGTGCTAGGCCTACCTGCAGTCTCAGTGCTTGGGAGTTGACGTCTCTGGAACAAACTAGTTAGGTTAACTGAATTAGGGAGCTCTGGGTTCAAGTGAGTGATATGTTGCAAATATGTCTGAGAATGACTGAGGAAGACGCTTGACATCAATCTCTGGCCACCACATACAAGCACACACCTGCACACCAACTGAGCAGCTGGAAAGAAAACCCTTAAAGGGACACTAGAGAGCTACCCATTCATTTTTATTCCTTTAAGAATTTTCCTCATCTTTCCTGAAATGTAAACATTATCAACATCAGTTTTGTAGAACCGTGAAAGGCAGCCCAGTTCCTGGTGGAGCTATGTCTAGAAACCCTGGTGACCCTAAAGGGACGGAAGGTGTTTCCACCCTCTCCCAGTGAACCAGGCTCCTGGGTGGGAGCTGCAGTCATGACAATAAATGCCTTAAGACCATGGGCTGTTTCTTTTCATTGGGATCGCAATGGGGAACAATGGAGACAGCTTTTGCTTAAAGAGCCACTCTCTAACCTCCCGTAGAAGGCCTCTCTGAACTCCCAGCCATGGCTACCACCAAGCCCAAGCCCAAGACCAAGCCAGCCCACTAACAAGCCAAGGACTCTCTCCCCAAAGGACCAGCAGGAGTGTTCCCCCTTTTCTCCTTGGCCCCAGGCTAGATCTAGCTCAAGGGCTCCCACTCTATTCTCAGCTCTTCAGCAGCTCCCATTGGTACCTGGGTGTCTGAGAGCCTGAAAGCAGACAGCCCTGGCCTCCTTGCAGGCCTGGGGACCCCTGAGCCAGCTCCGGCTATCTAGCACCCCAGACTGTGCTCCCCAACCCCTGGAGCGGTGTCCCGCAACTTCCCCATAGCCCAATACCCACCCTTCGATAGGGTCAGGTAAGCACAGTCAAAACACCAGTGTCCTGCCTCCTGAAGTGGTCAAGCCCTGAGGTGGAGCAGACACAGAACACTGCTAACAGTACACAGTTTGCCTCCCTAACTTCAATCTTCTTTCTACATTCACCAGAAACATGGTGAAATCAATACATTGATCAAGTAGTTACTTCTTCTGACAGTGCAATATCAGAATGTTTATTATTTAAAAAAAAACAGAATTATATAAGGAAGGAATATGCAGCATCCATAATTCTATACCCTTCCCTAATCAATGTTAGCAAGTCATTAGCTAGCTTTTGGTGCTTTGTATTTGTTTTAAAAATAAGCTTTTGATCCTTCTGTCAATGCTAGTTTTAAAGAGAATTTTTATGAAGGTGCTTGTAAGTTCATGTGCACACATAAGGAAAAAAATCGAAGAGAGCCCACGTGCGCTTTGCTTGTGTTTGTTCAATGTGGGTATTTTGTGAAACCATAGTGATGATATTGACTTTGATAGAGTGTAATGGTCTCATTCAGATTCCAGTTTTTCCTGTGGTTATTTCTGTACAAATGTGTGTCTGGGTATTAGATGCTGTGCTATTATATCACTTCTGTGGTTTCATTTATCCACAACCATAGCCAATACTACAGGAATTTCTTATGTTTCCCTTTTATAACAACTCTTATTCCACCTCTCTCATTTAGTGTCTCCAAACTCTGGCAATGCCTTTTCTGCCTTTCATTTATAAACTGGTATCTCGATAAGTCATATGATAGAATCATATAGTATTTAACTTTTTGTACTTGGCTTTTTTTTTTTAACTCAGTATGATTCCTTAGACATTACTTAACAATGTTTATTATAGCAGTAGATCCTTTTGGCTATTTTTTAATTGCTGAGAAATTCAAAAGCATAGATGTACCATAGTTTACTTAATTATTCACCTGACACAGTCAATGATTTAGCTATTATTAATAAAACTGCTATGAACATTGTTGTAAATGTTTCTTTATGAATACAAGTTGTCATTTATCTTGGGTGAATTCCCAAGAGTGAAGTTGCTAGGTAATAGGGTAGCCGTGTATATTTAGTTTTATTTTTTTCCTTTTCCTTTTTTTTAAAATTTAAACACAGTGTCAAGCAGTTTTCAGAAGGGCTGTACCATTTTACACCTCCACCAGCAATATTAGTGATCCAATTTTCCTATATGCAGGATTTTATAGTCACTAGTGTGTATTATATTTTACTCTTTTAATATGTGTGTAGGATTACATTATGATGATTTTGTGGTATGTATATGCATGATGGCTTCAAATTAAGTAAACTGTTTTCTTCTGCTTAATTCTTTTCTAAAATGGTTCCTGCCATTCCAGTTTCTATACACTTGCATAAATTTTATAATAACCTTATCCCTATGTAGAAAAACAATCTTTATCCAGCTTTGATAGGCATTGTATTAAAGCCATATATCAATTTGAGAAGAGACTCATGTTCTACCAAACGAGCTAGCGAGACAACTAAGCTAATGGCAGATTTAGAGAGTTGTACAAAGGAGTAAAGGGAAAGTCACGCTAGCTGTGGGAGGCTTAGAAGAGCCCAGCTGCTGAACCACAAGGCAGAGTAAAAATAAGCTGTGTGTGTGTGTGTGTGTCTTTCATCCATGGATCCAAGAGAACTAGGGCAGTGGTTGGTAGTGAAGTTCAGCAGAGCTTAAAGCAGAGTAGCAGAAAATATATGCTACACTTCACCAGCACCATGTCTGTCTGCATGCTTCCATGCTTCCTGCCATGATGAACTGAACCTCTGAAACTCTAAGCCAGCCCCAATTAATTGTCCTTTATAAGAGATTCCTTGGTCATGGTATCTCTTCACAGCAATAAAACATTAACTAAAACAGAAGTTGGTAACAGGGACTTGGATATTGTTGTGATACGCCTGACTATGTTTTTGTTTAGAGGAATGTGGACTGTGGGACTTTGGAAAGCACTGGAATGTTTTATTTATTTATTTTATTTATTTTTATTCTTTTGGGTTTTTTGAGACAGGATTTCTCTGTGTGGCCCTGGTTATCCTGGGACTCACTTTGTAGACCAGGCTGGCCTCAAACTCAGAAATCTGCCTGCCTCTGCCTCGCAAGTGCTGGGATTAAAGGCATGAGCCGCCACCACCCAGCCTGGAATGTTTTAAATGGGACTTAATGGGCCATACTAGAAGAATCTTGGAAGACAGTTGTAATGAGGGTTATTTTAACTGTGGGGACTGTCTCAAGAGGATTCAGAGGAGAAAAATTTTAGTATATGGCTGAGAGACTATTGTTGTGATGTTTTGGTCAATAATGTGACTGCTTCCCCCCCCCCCCATGTCTGAATAGTCTGCCTGAAGCAAAAGTGAAGCAATTTAAAGTAATTGTATTAGCAAAGGAAATCTCAAAAGAGCCTAGCATAGACTCTGTCCAGTGGTTGACTCTTATGAAGAGCATTTTGTTCAAGCATAGCAAGCTTAGAAATGAAAGATACAAAAACTTTGGTTCAAGGATTAAAGGGGCACCAGGGAGTGAACTGGAGCTAAATCCTGTGTTTAAAGATATTAAATGGAATTAAGGCTGCTATGAACACTACACAATGGAGTACTATTCAGCCATTAGAAACAATGAATTCATGAAATTCTTAGGCAAATGGATGGAGCTAGAGAACATCATACTAAGAGAGGTAATCCAGACTCAAAAGGTGAATCATGGTATGCACTCACTAATAAGTGGATATTAACCTAGAAAATTGGAATACCCAAAACATAATCCACACATCAAATGAGGTACAAGAAAGGAGGAGTGACCCCTTGTTCTGGAAAGACTCAGTGAAGCAGTATAGGGCAAAACCAGAACAGGGAAGTGGGAAGGGGTGGGTGGGAGGAAGGGGGCTTATGGGACTTTCGGGGAGTGGGGGGCTAGAAAAGGGGAAATCATTTGAAATGTAAATAAAAAATATATCGAATAAAAAAAATAAAGTTTTTGAAATTTGAAAAAAAAATGGAATTAAGGGAGTGGTAAACTTTGAGCAAGATCCCACCCAGCTGAGCTTATTGTTGATAAGTTAGCAGTTGAAAGAGGGGTAATTATATTACCTTACATATTATATGATCTGGTTATGATTTTCATTTGTTCATAAAAAGTATGATTGTGGTCCTCCCGCTGATGCCAGCCCTTTCTGCTGTGGCAGAACCTTGCCAGGTCTGCTACAGTGAAGATTCCATCTCCTTATACTTCCTAGAGAACCAGCCACTCAGGGCATTTACAGTCCTGTTGGGATCTTTTTTTCTCTTCCTCTGTGGCTAGCTCTTTCTGCTGTGGCAGAATCATGCTAGATCTACCACAGTGAATATGCCATCTCCTGATAATTCCTAGAGAACCAGCCACCCAGGGCATTTGAGAACCAGCCACTCAGAGCATTTTCCCTTTCTGCTGTGGCAGAATCTTGCCAGGTCTGCCACAATGAAGGCACCATCTCCTGATACTTCCTAGAGAACTTGCCACACTCAGATCATTTGGAGTGTGGAAAGGCCTGGGAGCACAGGAGAACTGGTCAACCAGGAGAACCTATATAACTGTGTGCACAGAGAGAACAGGAATCCCAGGAATACATATACACAGGCTTGCAGGACATATAAGCCAAAATCAGAGACAGCAAAACCAGCTAACACTAGAAAAAACTAGGGAAAAGGCAAATGTAAGATCATTACCATCAGAATCCAAGGCAACATGGCACCATCAAAACCCAGTTCTCCCAAAACAGCAAATCCTGCATACCCCCACACACTGGAAAAGCAAGAACTGGATTTAAAAATCATATCTCATGATGCTGATAGAGGACTTCAAGAAGGACATAAATAACTCCCTTAAAGAAATATAAGAGAACATGGGTCAACAGGTGGAAACCCTTAAAAAGGAAACACAAAAATCACTTAAAGAAACATAAGAGGACATTGGTCAACAAATAGAAGCCCTTAAAGAGGAAACAAAAAACCCTTAAAGAATTTCAGGAAAACACAAACAAGTGAAGGAATTGAACAAAACTCTCCAGGATGTAAAA
This sequence comes from Apodemus sylvaticus, assembly GCF_947179515.1. Lineage (NCBI taxonomy): Eukaryota > Metazoa > Chordata > Mammalia > Rodentia > Muridae > Apodemus > Apodemus sylvaticus. Next base: position 2,530,830 of record NC_067495.1, on the reverse strand, counting down.
ATGGAAGTAGAATCAATAAAGAAATCACAAAGTGAGACATCTCAGGAGATAGAAAACCTTGGAAAGAATTCAGGAGTTGTAGATGCAAGCATCAACAACAGAATACAAGTCATAGAAGAAAGAATCTCAGGAGATGAAGATACCATAGAAAACATTGAATCAACAGTCAAAGAAAATGCAAAATGCAAAAAGCTTGTAACTCTAAACATCCAGGAAATCCAGGACACAATGAGACCAAACCTAAGGATTATAGATGTAGAACAGACTGAGGATTTACAACTTAAAGGACCAGCAAATATCTTCAACAAAATTATAGAAGAAAACTTCCCTAACCTAAAGAGAGAGATGCCCATGAACCTACAAGAAGCCTACAGAACTCCAAACAGGTGGGACCAGAACAGAAACTCCTCCTGACACATAATAATCAAAACACCAAGTGCACTAAGCAAAGAAAGAATACTAAAAGTAGTAAGGGAAAAAGGTCTAGTAACATATAAAGGGAGACCTATCAGAATTATACCAGACTTCTCACCGGAAACTATGAAGGCTAAAAGATCCTGTGTAGATGTCATACAGACCCTAAGGGAACACAAATGTCAGCCCAGGCTATTATACCCAGCAAAACTCTCAATTACCATAGATGTAGAAAACAATATATTCCATGACAAAATCAAATTTACATAGTATCTTTCCACAAACCCAGCACTTCAAAAGATAATGGGTGGAAAATACCAACACAAGGCAAGAAACTACACTCTAGAAAAAGCAAGAAAGTAATCTTTCAACAAACCCAAAAGAAGATAGCCACACAAACAGAATTCCACCTTTAACAATGAAAATAAATAACAGGAAGCAACAATCACCTTTCCTTAATATCTCAACATCAATGGTCTCAGTTCCCCCAATAAAACGACATAGATTCACAGACTGGATACATAAACAGGACCCAACATTTTGCTGTCGAGAAGAAACCCACCTCAGTGGCAAAGACACTCATTACCTCAGAGACAAAGGTTGGAAAACAATTTTCCAAGCAAATGGCCCCAAGAAACAAGCTAGAGTGGCCATATTTATATTGGAAAAAAACAACTTTCAACCAAAAGTTGTCAAAAAAGATAAGGCAGAACACTTCATACTTATCAAAGGAAAAATCTTCCAAGATGAACTCTCAATTCTGAACATGTATGCTCCAAATGCAAGGGCACCCACATTCATAAAAAGAAACTTTACTAAAGCTCAAAGCACACATTTCACCCCACACAATTATAGTGGGAGACTTCAACATCCCTCTCTCAACAATGGACAAATCATGGAAACAGAAACTAAGCAGAGACACAGTTAAACTAACTGAAGTTATGGACCAAATGGATCTTACAGATATTTATAGAACATTCCACCATCAAGCAAAAGAATATACCTTCTTCTCAGTACCTCATAGTACTTTCTCCAAAATTGACCGTATACTTGATCACAAAACAGGCCTCAACAGATACAGGAATATTGAAATAATTCCATGCACCCTATCAGATCACCATGGCTTAGGGTTAAACTTGACTTGCAACAGAAAACACACATACACATGGACATTGAACAATTCTCTACTCAATGATAGCTTGGTCAATGAAGAAATAAAAAAAATAAAGACATTTTAGAATTTAATGAAAACAAAGACACATCACACCAAAAATTATGGAACACAATGAAAGCAGTGCTAAGAGGAAAACTCATAGCTCTCAGTGCCTCCAAAAAGAAATTTGAGAGAACTTACACTGGCAGCTTGACAACACACCTGAAAGCTCTAGAACAAAAAGAAGCAAATACACTCTAGAGGAGTAGACAGCAGGAATTAATCAAACTCAGGGCCTAAATCAACCAAATACCAACAAAAACAACCATTCAAAGAATCAACAAAATCCGGAGCTGGTTATTTGGGAAAATCAACAAAATAGATAAACCCTTATCCAGCCTAACCAGAGGGCTCAGAGGCACTACCCAAATTAATAAAATCTGAAATGAAAAGGGAGAAATAACAACAGAAGCTGTGGAAATTCAAGAAATCATCAGATTCTAATACAAGAGCTTATACTAAACAAAATTGGAAAATCTGGACAAAATGGACAATTTTCTAGATACATACCAGGTGCCAACTTTAAAATAGGATCAGATAAATCATCTAAATAGTCCCATTAGTTCTGAGTAAATAGAAGCAGTTGTTAATAGTCACCCAACAAAAAAAAAAAAGCCCAGGGCCAGATGGGTTTAGTGATAAATTCTATCAGATCTTCAAAGAAGAGCTAATACTGATACTCTTCAAAATATTCCACAAAATAGAAACTCAAGGAACAATATCCAATTGATTCTATTAAACCACAATAACGCTTATACCTAAACCAAACAAAGACCAAACAATGAAAGAGAACTGCAGACCAGTTTCCCTTATGAACATTGATGCAAAAATTCTCAACAAAATTCTGGCCAACCGAATCCAAGAATACATCAAAAAGATCATTCACACGATCACTTAGGCTTCATCCCAGGGATGCAGGGATGGTTCAATATAGGGAAATCTATCAATATAATCCACTACATAAACAAACTTAAAGAAAAAAGAAAGGTCATTTCATTAGATGCTGAAAAACCTTTGACAAAATTCAGCCTCCTTTCATGATAAAAATCTTGGAGAGATCAGGAATTCAAGGCCCATACCTAAACATAGTGAAAGCAATATATTGTAAACAGGTAGCTAACATCAAACTAAATGGAGAGAAACTTGAAGCAATCCTACTAAAATCGGGGACCAGAAAAGATTGCCCCTTCTCTCCCTATCTATTCAATATAGTATTCGAAGTCCTACATGGAGTAAGTGGACAACAAAAGGATGTTGTACTGGCTGGTTTTGTGTGTCAACTTGACACAGGCTTGAGTTATCACAGAGAAAGGAGATTAAGTTGGGGAAGTGCTTCCATGAGATCCAGCTGTGGGGCATTTTCTCAATTAGTGATCAAGGGGGGAGGGCCCCTTGTGGGTGGTGCCATCTCTGGGCTGGTATTCTTGGGTTTTATAAGAGATCAGGCTGAGCAAGGCAATAAGGAACATCTCTTCATGGCCTCTGCATCAGCTCCTGCTTCCTAACCTGCTTGAGTTCCATCCTGACTTCCTTTTGTGATGAACAGCAATTCAGAAGTGTAAGCTGAATAAACCCCTTCCTCCCCAACTTGCTTCTTGGTCATGATGTTTGTGCAGGAATAGAAACCCCCAACTAAGACAGATGTCAAAGGTATACAAATTGGAAAGGAAGAAGTCAAAGTATCACTATTTTTAGATAATATGATTGTATACTTACTCGACCCCAAAAATTCCACCAGAGAACTCCTAAAGCTGACAAACAACTTCAGTGGCTGGATATAAAATTAACTCAAACAAATCAGGAGCCGTCCTATACTCAAAGGATAAACAAGCTGAGAAAGAAATTGGGGAAATCACACCCTTCACAAATAATATTACATACCTTGGTGTGACTCTAATCAAGCAAGTGAATGATCTGTATGACAAGAACTTCAGTCTCTGAAGAAAGAAATCATAGAAGATCTCAGAAGATGGAAGGATCTCCCATGCTCATGGATTGGAAGGATTAATATAGTAAAAAATGGCCATCTTGCCAAAAGCAATCTACAGATTCAATGCAATTCCCATCAAAATCCCAAATCCATTCTTCATAGAGCTAGAAAGAGCAATCTGCAAATTCATTTGGAATAACAAACAAAACAAAACAAAACAAAACAAAACAGGGTATTAAAAACTATTCTCCACAACAAAAGATCTACTGGGGGAATTACCATCTCCAACCTCAAGCTCTACTGCAAAGTGATAGTGATAAAAAAAAAAAAAAACTCTATGGTATTGGTACAGAGACAGGGAGGAAGATCAAGGGAATAGAATTGAAGACCCAGATATGAACCCACACACCTACCATCACTTTATATTTGTCAAAGGAGCTAAAAACATCCAGTGGAAAAAAGACAGCATTGTTAACAAATGGGGCTGGATCAACTGGAGGTCAGCATGCAGAAAAATGCAAATCAACCCATTCTTATCTCCTTGTACTAAGCTCAAGTCCAGGTGGATCAAGAACCTACACATAAAACCAGATACACTGAAGCTTATAGAGGAGAAAGTGGAGAAGAACCTTGAACACATGGGCACAGGGGAAATTTTCCTGAATAGAACTTCAATGGCTTATGCTCTAAGATCAAGAATCGACAAATAGGACCTGATAAAAATGCAAAGCTTCTGCAAGGCAAAGGACACTGTCAATAGGACAAAACGGCAACCAACAGATTGAGAAAAGATCTTTACCAATCCTACATCTGATAGAGGGCTAATATCCAATGTATATAAACAACTCAAGAAGTTAAACTTCAGAGAGCCAAATAACCCTATTAAAAAATGAGCTACAGAACTAAACAGGGAATTTTCAAGCAAGGAAACTTGAATTGCTCTGAAGCACCTAAAGAAGTGTTCAGCATTCTTAGTTTTCAGGGAAATGCAAATCAAAACAACACTGAGATTCTACCTCACACCAGTTAGAATAGCTAAGATGAAAAACTCAGGGGACAGCAAATGCTGGAGAGGATGTGGGGAAAGAGGAACACTTCTCCATTGCTGGTGGGATTGTAAGCTGTTAAAACCACTCTGGAAATCAGTTTGGCGTTTCCTCAGAAAATCGAACAAATGAAAATTAGTACTTCCTGAGGATCCAGCTCTAGCACTCCTGGGCATATACCCAGAAGTTACTCCAACATGTAAAAAGGACATATGCTCCACTATTTTCATAGCAGCCTTATTTAAAATAGCAAGAAGCTGGAAAGAACCCAGATGTCCTTCAACCCAGGAATGGAATCAGAATTTGTGTTTTATATACACAATGCAATATTATTCTGCTAGCCCAGAAGCCCTGAATACCCAAGGCTCAAACTGCATAACAAATGACTCCCATGAAGAAGTATGGAGAGGGTCCTGATCCTGGAAAGGATTGATCTAGCACTGGAAGGGAATATAAGGACAGAGAAAAAGGAGGGAGGTGATTGGAGAAGGGATGGAGAAAAGAAGGTTTATGGGACATATGGGGAGGGGGGATCCAGGAAAGGGGTAATCATTTGGAATGTAAACAAAGAATATAGAAAATAAAAATATTAAAATAAAAAAACAATGAATTAATGAAATTCTTCAGTCCCATAACCCCTAAAGAAATAGAAGGGGTCACAGAAAGTCTTCCAACCAAAAAAAGCATAGGACCAAATGATTTTCGTGCAGAATTCTATCAGATCTTCAAAGAATTCCTAACACCAATAGTCTTCCAAATTTTACACAAAATAGAAACAAAAGGAACACTACCCAACTCATTCTATGAAGCCACAATTACCCTGATACCAAAACCACACAAAGATCCAACAAAGAAAGAGAACTTCAGACAAATTTCCCTTATTAACATTGATGCAAAAATAAATAAAATTCTTGGCAATCGAATCAAAGAACACATCAAAATGATCATTCTTCATGATCAAGTAGGCTTCATCCCAGAGATGCAGGGATGGTTCAATATAGTGAAATACATCAATGTAATCTACTACATAAACAAACTCAAAGAAAAAACCACATGGTCATTTCATTTGATGCTGAAAAAACATTTGACAAAATTCAGCATCCTTTCATGCTAAAAGTCTTGGAAAGAACAGGAATTCAAGACCCATACCTAAACACAGTAAAAGCAATATACAGCAAACCAGTAGCCAACATCAAAATAAATGGAGAGAAACTTGAAGCAATCCTACTAAAATCAGGGACTAGACAAGGCTGCCCCCTCTCTCTATATCTTTTCTTTTCTTTTTTCTTTCTAGATCTATGAAGAATTGATTTGGAATTTTGATGCTGAAAAAACATTTGACAAAATTCAGCATCCTTTTGTGTTAAAGGCCTTGGAAAGAACAGGAATTCAAGGCCCATACCTAAACATAATAAAAGCAATATACAGCAAACCCATAGCCAACATCAAATGAAATGGAGAGGAACTTAAAGCAATACCACTAAAATCAGGAACTAGGCAAGGCTGCCCCCTCTCTCCATATCTTTTCAATATAGTACTTGAAGTTCTAGCTAGAGCAATTAGACAATATAAGGAGGTCAAAGGTATACAAGTTGGAAAGGAAGAAGTCAAACTATCACTATTTGCAGATATGATAGTATACTTAAGTGACCCAAAAAACTCCACCAGAGAACTACAGCTGGTAAACAACTTCAGTAAAGTGGCTGTTTATAAAATTAACTCAAATAAGTAGACTTCCTATACTCAAAGGATAAAGAGGCTGAGAGAGAAGTTAGGTAAATGACACCCTTCACAATAGCCACAAACAATATAAATTATCTTGGGGTGATTCTAACCAAAGAAGTGAAAAGATCTGTATGACAAGAACTTCAGGTCTCTGAAGAAGGAAATTGAAGAAGACCTCAGAAAATGGAAAAATCCTCCATGCTCATGGGTTGGCAGGATTAATATAGTCAAAATGACCATCTTGCAAAAAACAATCTACATATTCAACGCAATCCCCATCAAAATCCCAACTCAGTTCTTCATAGAGTTAGAAAGAGCAATTCTCAAATTCATCTGGAATAACAAAAAAACCCAGGAATTCATGAAATTCTTAAGGAAATGAATGGAATTAGAAAGTGTCATCCTGAGTGAGGTAACCCAGTAACAGAAGAACACACATGGTATGTACTCACTGATAATTGTATATTAGCCCAAATGTTCAAAATGAACATGTTACAATTCCCAGACCACAGGAAGTTCAAGAAGATGGAAGACCAAAGTGGGAGTACTTTGGTTCTTTGGAGAAAGGGAACAAAATATTCACAGGAACCACTATGGAGACAAAGTGTGGAACAGAAACTGAAGGAAAGGCCACCTAGAGACTGTCCTACCTGGGATTCATCCTTTAAACAGTCACCAAACCCCCAAAACTACTATGGATGAGAATAAGTGCATACCGAAAGGAGCCTGTTATGGTTGTCTTTTGGAGGGGCCTTGCCAGAGCCTTACAGATACAGAGTCAAATACTAGCAGCCAACCATTGTACTAAGCTTGTGAGGTTCACAATGGAGGAGTTGGAGTGTGGATTGGAGGAGTTGGGGGAGGGGGCAGGGCAGTTTGCAGCCCCATGGGAAGAAGGATGATGTCAGCCAACCAGATGCCCCAGGGCTCCCAGGGACTAACCCATCAACCAAGGGGCACACATGGTTCCAGCCAAAAGAGTGGCAGAGGAATACCTTGTCTGGCATCAGTGGGAGAAGGGGTCCTTGTTCCTATGAAGGCTCAATAGAGGCCCCAGTGTGGGGAAATTGAGTGGGGGTCATGGGAGTGGGTTGGGTGGAGGAGCATGTTCTTGGAGGCAGGGGGTTGGTGGATGGGTTGGGGGTTTTCAGGGAGGGGGTAAACCAGGAAGGGGTATAACATTTGAAATGTAAATGAAGAATATATTCAAGAAAAAAAAGAAAATAGAAAAAATATGATTGTGTGTCAAATTGACAAAGGATGGATTTTGATGGCTATTCTCAGCTGTCAAGTTGAATATATCTGGAATGAATTGCAATCCAGAACTTAGAGAGATCTTGTGAAAAGGAATTTAAGAAAAGCTCAAGTCCGAGCATGGTAGTACACACTCTTAATTTCAGGACACAGATATGCAGATCTTTGAGCTCAAGGTCAGTATACAGAGCAAGTTATAGAACATCCAAGCCTAAGCAGTGAGTGAAACCACTGTAAGCAGAAAACTGGTGAAGATGTAATAGAATAAGGGGGCTGAGTTCCAGACCTAGCAACCATCAGTACTCAGCAGCTTTGGCCATGTGACACTGGCTTTGGAGTCATACATAGAAGGGATTACTGGGACAATTGATGCTAGTTATCTAGAGCTAAGAAAGTAGCAGTGATTAAGAAGATATTAGCATCACTGGTATGAGATCATCTAAGAAGTGTTTTTTGAGAGCACAAAGAAGCTGTGATCCAGAGATAGTCCTCATGCTGGCAGCTAGACTTTGTAAGAATTATCTAGGTAGTACTGGTTTTGAAGGCATAAAGGGTGGTTCATGGAGAGCAGCTGAGGTGTAACACTGTAAGAGGCCAGGAAATGATACTGGTGAAAGTGCAGCGTTAGTTGCAGTTGATCACCCAGGATTGAAGGGTTCATGCAAATGAGTTGAGGCTTGGCACCATGAAGAGGGCCTATGAGAGGCTATCGGTGAAGCCTTTTTGCATTGAAAGACCCCAGAATATCAGAGATGCCCGTACTATAGTATGACTACCAAGAACAGCAGCAGCAGTAGAGTGGAGTCAGCCAGAGCCTAGAGTGCTACAAAGGGCAGAGCTGGAGAAGTGATCCAACCTCTTTGGAGGAGCCACAGGCCAGACTTGGCCCCAGGCAGCAGCCTGGACCCAGATATTCCCATGGCCTCAGCTGGCAGTACAGGCTATTCAAATCAGCATGTTCCATCTCAGCAGCACAGCCCTCAGGTCTCTGGTAGCAGCCCAGACTATGCACATCAGTTTGGCCTTTGGTGGTAACTTGGCACAGACATCGACACAGACCCCAGATGCAGCAAGACCATAAACACAGACATGCTTTTAGTGGCAGCCAGGGCCAGAACCTCACCATGGCTTCCTCATCTACTTGTGCCTCACTGTTTTCTGGTCTCCAGATCTACCTTTCTTCACAGTGTAAGAATGGCTTGGCCTCTTCTATCTCTCTACTGCATACTCCATCTTTCCCATCTCTCCATCACATATTCATCAATCATAATGGTGCTCTTGTTTGTCTTTCAGCCACCACAGGCTGGCCAGCCAGAGTGTAAGTGCTTGGGTGTCTTTCTTCTGTCTTCCCTAGGCCAAAGCAATGGGAAGTATAGGGTGAGGCATTTTACTATTTTCAGTGATGTATAGAAACTTCATTTGAAGCCCTTTAAATGTTTGTGACTTTTAAATATCATTGCTTTTGAGCTTAACATGTTATAATTTTTATTCAGTCATCAGCATCTTCATACAACTAATGAGGAAATAACTGCATTTCAGTTGTTTTCATGTTCTCTTCATTCTTAAATGATTATTTTGCTAGATATTAAGTTGACAGCTGACAATTTTTTCACTTAAAGGTTCTTTCTGGCCTTTTTGGTTTTGAATGAGAAATCCCTTATTATGAAAGTTGATATTGTTGTAATGTGTCACGTTTTTCTCACCTTGCCCTTAGTTTTCAGACGTTTAACTGTAACTGTAATTATTGTATCTTATGGCATATATTTGTTTGCAATTGTCCTATTGATGAGTCTTTTGCCAATTTAAAGAGATTTTAGTTATAACTAAGAAGGCTTTGTATACTAATTGATCTTTGAATTTCAGAATATAGCATCAAGCTGAAATACACCTAATGCCTTTTATCTATTCACTGAATAAGTATGTAGGTAAGTATAGGAAGAGAGAAATGAATAAATTTTTCAGTAGCTGTGATAGATGGTCAGCTGTAAGTTGGGGTTTCAGGAGCTGACTTCATTGTACTTGCCTTAGTATAGTTTTGAATTATAGGTGAAATGAAAATTTTGTAGGGGATAATAATTACTGTTATCTTTGATTATTCACATCTTCCCATGCCTGAAGCATCTCATCTCATGCATTGATTGAAGAGAGGACAGAAAGCAGTGAGGGAGGTCAGGAGAACCTCTGCAAATCAAGGGAGAGTCCCAGTTAGGATGGTGAACATTCCTAGGAAACCAAAAAATGCCAACGCCCTACCTGTCACTCGTTTGTTCAGAAACTATCAGTGAATAAACATGGATGAATCCCATGACATATATTTGGATAGAAAATTCAGTATACTCTCAGATGCTCAGGTCATCAGGCCTGCCACTGCTGCCTAGCAGTTCTTTCTAGTTTAGATCACAGGACTGGGAAGTCAAGGGTTGTCTGCCCATTTCAGCTTAGGCTAGAAACAGCAACACACTTGCATTTGATCCAAGCCAATGGGAAAACAATGTTTTGATTAATAGATTTTTGCCTGAGGCAGAAGCAAGTTTACTGTGGTAGTTTATTGGAAAAATCTCTGTGCAGAATGTATCACTTGGTTGTATGTTTTCTTTATTTCTCCTTTTCTTTTTCCCTTCTTTCTCTCCTCCCTCCCTTCAGCTCCCTATCAAATCAGTGACTTTCATACACAGAATACATCCAAAATACCATGTTTGTTAAATTAGTATCAATTTAACTGTATATTTAAACAAAATGTATTTAGACAAGACTTGTATAATCCCCAGTTAAATGAGTTGGAATGTACTTAAACAAAGCAAAGCAAATAATAATAATTTAGATAAGACATTTGTTTTGGTAAACACAATTTAATAACATTTTCTTCAACTGGCAACTCAATAGGCTTATTATCCTAAGGTTTTTCAGACCGTAGCCAGAAATCTGTGGTCCTTTATCACTTAGGACTGGTTAAACTCTGTGTATTCGTGACCATTTTTCCAAATGACTTGGGGGAAATTTAACCAGTCTCCTTTCAGTAGTGTAAAGACTAGGATTCTCCTGGGAAGAAAGCAGATATTAGCCACAGAGCAGCTTAAACCTAGCCTCAGGCTCACACAGGACTGTCTCACATTCCCAAGACAATGTGGAGTACAAAAATGGGACTGAGAGCAGTGGAGTGGGAACACATGGACAGCATCAGGGCCTACCTTCTAGCACAAATTGCAGTGAACAATGTTAGTCAAGTTCTGAGAATGTTCAAAGGACTTTTTATGTTCACTGTAATTCTAGGTGAAAGCGCCAAGATAAAGAAAAACCACAACCACAGAAGATTGGGGCTATTTTGATTTGAAATACTTAATGTTTAGAGGAAATATGAGGTTATTTTGTGTCCCCATTAACTGGCCTTCAAAGTTGATTATTTAGTTAATATAATTTTATATTTGGATGGAATTCTGGGTTTGTCTGCCAAATTTTTGCCTGATTTTTTTTTTTTTTTTTTACCTTCTAAGATTTGCTGCATCTAAATTTGCTCTATATACCTTATCCATAGTAGAGTAGGACAGGTCAATGATTTACAAAGATAATTAAAACAGGGAATTGATGGTCTTTTTAATTTTCTTTTATTTGTTTGTTTCTTTTTTTTTTTTTTTTGCATTTATATATGTCCTCATGTGTGGAAGGATCCATGTGCTTCCATGTGCATATGGAAGACAAAGGACAGCCTTTGATGACATTTCTCAGGGATTGTCCACCTTGTTTTTGAGACAGGGCCTCTCTCTAGTTATTATATACAAGCACTATGCTGGCTGTTAGTAAATTCCAGGAATCAGCCTGTCTCCACCTCCCCAGCATTGGGATTATAAGCTCCTGCTATTGTAACTGGCTTTTTCACAAGGATAAATTCAAATTCATTCAGGTTCTTGTGAGGACTGACTTACCAACTAAACAGTCTTTCCTGACCCTGCTTGTTATTTATCTATTTGTCTGTCTATCTACCTAATCCATCTGTCTGTCTATTTGCTTTTGTTTGTTTTTTAGGTTCCTTATTCTCATTTTCTTTTCTTTTCCTTTAATTTATTTACTTTACATCATAATTGCAGCCTTCCCCAACACTGTTCACTCCATTCCACAATCCCTTCCCCCTTCTCCTTCTCCTCTGAGAGCGTGGAGCCACAAACCTCATATCCCCTCCACCCTGGTACATCAACTCTCAGCAGGGCTAGGTGCCTCCTTTCCCACTGAGGCCAAACAAGGTAGCCCAGCTAGAAGAACATATCCCACAGACAGGCAACTGCTTTTGAGATACCCCTGCTCCTGTTGTTCAGGACCCAGGTGAAGACTGAATTGCATATATGCTACATATCCTAGGTCTAGTCCATGTATGTTCTTTGGTTATTTGTTCAGTTTCTGAGAGCCCCAAGGATCCAGGTTACTTGAGTCTGTTGGTCTTTCTATAGAGTTCCTATCCCCTTTGAGGGCCTTAATCCTTCCTCTTACTCTTCCATTAGAGTCCCCAAGCGCCATCCATGTTTAGCTATGGGTATCTATACCTGACATACTCAGCTACTGTGTGAATCCTCTCAGAGGACAGCCTTGCTAGACTGATGTCTGCAAGCATAGCAGAGTATCATTAATAGTACCAGGGATTGGTGCTTGCCCATGGGATGCGATTCTAGTTGGGCCAGTTATTGCTTGACCATTCCCTCAGTCTGCTCCATTCCCCTTCCCTGCATTTCTTAGGATAAATTTGGGGTCAAAACTTTTGTTGGTGTGTTGGTGTCCCTATTGCTCCACTAGGGTTCCTGCCTAGCTATAGTCACCAACATTGATTCTTAGATACTTCCTCTATCACTAGCACTCTAGCACTGCACATCTGGACCTCTGTCAGTTACAGATTCCTATTCATTCTCATGGCCATCTGGCCATCTCACCTGTCCTTCTCTACACCTGATCCTGAACTCCATCCCCCATTCTGTGCTCCATCTCTTCTCATACCCAGTTCCCTACCTCTATCTGCCTCCTATGACTATTTTATTCCCCCTTCTAAGTGAGATTCAAGCATCCTCTTTTGGGCATTCCTTCCTGTTTAGCTCCTTTGAGTCTGTGGAGTATAGCATGTATGTCCTGTATTTTATGGCCAATATCCTCTTATGAGTACATACATGCCCATTTGGGTCTGGGTTACCGCACTCAGAATGATATTCTCAAGTTCCATCCATTTGTGTACAACATTAATGATGCCTTTGTTTTTCATTGTGTAGATGTATATTTTCTTTATCTATTATTCTGCTGAGGGACACCTAGGTTATTTCCAATTTCTGACTATTATGAATAAAGCTGCTATGAAAATAGTTGAGCAACTGGCCTGGTGGTATAATGGGATATCTTTTGGGCTATTTGCCTAGGAAGGATATAGCTGGGTCTTGAGGTAGATGATTCCAAGTCTTCTGAAAAACATCTAAATTGATTTCCAAAGTGCTTGTACAATTTTGCATTCCCACCAGCAATGGAAGAGTGCTCTTCTTGTTCCACATCCTCACCAGCATGTGCTATATGACTTGAGTTTTTGATCTTAGTCATTCTTACAAGTCTAAGATGAAATGTCAGGGTTGTTTTGATTTGCATTTCCCTGATGACTAAGGATGTTAAACATTCCTGTAAGTGCTTCTTCAACCATTCAGGATTCCTCTGTTGAGAATTCTCTGTTTAGCTCTGTACTTCATATTTTGATTGTATTATTAGGGTTGTTGGTGCCTAACTTCTTGAGTGCTGTCTTCATTAGGGTTTTACTGCAGTAAAGAGACACCATGACCAAGGCAACTCTTTAGCAACATTTAGTTGGGCCTAGCTTATAGGTTCAGAGATTCAGTCCAGAATCATCAAGGCATGATAGTATCCAGCCAGGCATGGTACAGGTTGAGCTGAAAGTTCTCCATCTTCATCTGAAGGCCTGAGCAATTGGTGTTCTGTTCAGAAGTTGTCTCCTGTTCCAATGTATTCAAGTCCATTCCCCACTTTCTCTCCTATTAGATTTAATGTATCCAGTCTTACATTAAGGTTGTTGATCCACTTGGACTTGAGTTTTGGGCAGGTTGATAGAAATGGATCTATTTGCATTCATCTATATGCAGACGTCCAGTTAGACCAGCACCACTTGTTGAAGATGTTTTCTTTTTTCCATTGTATGGTTTTGACATCTTTGCCAAAAATCAAATATCCATAGTTCTATAGGTTTATTTCAGAGTCTTTGATTTGATTCCATTGATCTACCTGCCTGTTCTTATACCAATACCAGGCAGCTTTTATTACTAGTGCTCTGTAGTACAGCTTGAGGCCAGAGATGTTGATACTTCCAGAAATTCTTCCATTGTACAGGATTGTTTTTGCTATCCTCTGTTTTTCTTTTTCAATATCAAGGTAAGAATTGCTCTGCCAAAGTTTGCAAAAAATTATGTTGGAATTTTGGGAATTGAATTTGTAATTTCCTTTTTCTAAGATGGCTAGTTTTCACTATGTCAACTTTACCAATCTATGAACATGGGAAATCTATCTTCCTCAGTTTCTTTCTTCAGTGATTTGATGTTCTTGACGTAAGGTATTTAATTTGCTTGGTTAGAATTCCAACAGGATATTTTATATTATTTATTGTTATTATAAAGAGTGTTGCTTACCTAATTTCATTTATCATCCATATAAAGAGTGGGCTACTGAATTTTTGAGCTAATTGTGTATCCAGCAACTTTGCTGAAGGTATTTAACAGCTGTACAAGTTCTCTGGTAGAATTGTTGGGGTCACTTCTATATACTATCATAACAGCTGCAAATAGGAATGCTTTGAATTCTTCCTTTTCAATTTGTATCGCCTTGATATCCTTCAGTTGTCTAATGCTCTAGCTATAACTTCAAGTACTATATTGAATAGATAGGGAGAGCGTGGGCAGCCTTGTCTTGTCCCTGATTTTACTGGAATTACTTTAAGGTTCTCTCCATTTACTTTGATGTTGGCTAATGTCTTGATATATGTTGGTTTGATTGTATTAAGTATGTACCTTGTATCCCTGATCATTCCAAGACTTTTAGGATGAAAGGATGTTTGGTTTTGTCAAAGGCTTTTTCAGTGTCTAATGAGATGATCATGTGATGTTTTTATTTCAGTTTGTTTATATGGTAGATTACATTGATTGATTTTTGTGTATTGAACCATCCCTGCATCCCTGGGATGAAGCCTACTTGATCATGATGGATGATGTTTTTGATATGTTCCAATATTCATTTTATGAATATTTTATTGAGTATGTTTTCATCAATGTTCATAAGAGAAATTGGTTTGAAATTATTTCTTATGTCTTTCTGTTTCTTGTATGCAGCAGAATGATGGATCCTGTTTTTTGAATCCATTATGTGAGCCTGTGTCTCTTTATTAGAGAAATGACACCATGGATGTTGACATATATTAATAATCAGTTATTGTTTGTTTCTATTATTTTTATGCTGGTGGTATTAGTGTCTATATGTGTTGCTGTGTATATCTCTTGCTTTTGCTGATATGTAACTACTTATGTCATTTTTTTATGTAGCCTCCACAGTGTTGGAATTAAGGGTATGTACCTACATGTCTATCTCAAGGACTCATTTTGTTAGTATTAAAAATTGTACTAATTGGTTATTTTCATTAATATCATTATATTATATTTATTGTTTCAAGTAGAAACTTTTTCTTATAGCAAGTCCTATATGCTAGTTTTTAACATTATACCTGGAGTTTAAAGTTCAAAAGTTCCATCTCAGTTTTTCATC
This sequence comes from Apodemus sylvaticus, assembly GCF_947179515.1. Taxonomy (NCBI): domain Eukaryota; kingdom Metazoa; phylum Chordata; class Mammalia; order Rodentia; family Muridae; genus Apodemus; species Apodemus sylvaticus. The sequence goes on along the minus strand of NC_067495.1, from coordinate 2,515,469 downwards.
TGCCTCCTGATGAACCTGACACCTACTCTGATGTGAAATCATACTCTGGATAAACATGTTGAACAAACTATCAAGAAGGGGCCTGAGTAGAAGATAGAGTGTCTGTCCATGCCTGTTCTCAGGCATATTACATGGTATTTTTGTTGTCTTTTTATTGCTGTGAAGAGAAACCATGACCTAGACAACTCTTATAAAGGCAATTATTTTTATTAGATATTTGTTTTATGTACATTTCAATTGTTATCCCCTTTCCCCATTTCACCTCCGAAAACCCCCTATTCCATCCCACCTCCCCCTGCTCACCAACCCCCCTATCAATTTCCTGACAGACCTTTCCCTTACACTGGGACATGAAGCCCCTAGAGGACCAATGGTCTCTCCTCTAACTGATGTCCAAAAAGGCCATCTTCTGCTACATACACAGTTGGAGCCATGGATCCCTACATGTGTACTCTTTGGTTGGTGGTTTAGTCCCTAGGAGCTCTCAGGGTACTGGTTGGTACATATTATTGTTCCTCCAATGGGATTGCAAACCTTTTCAGCTCCTTGGGTCCTTTCTCTACCTACTCCATTAGGGACCCTATACTCAGATCACTGGTTGGCTGTGAGCAATGGGTATTTATATCCCCCTTCTAAGAAGGACCAAAGTACCCACACTTTGGTCTTCCTTCTTGAACTTCATGTGGTCTGTGAATTGTATCTTGGGTATTGTGAGCTTTTGGGATAATATACACCTCTCAGTAAGTGCATACCATGTGTGTTCCTTTGTGATTGTGTAACCTCACTCAGGATGACATTTTCTAGTTCCACCCATTTGCATAAGAATTTCATGAATTCAATGTTTTTAATAGCTGAGTAGTAATCCACTGTGTAAATATACCACATTTTCTATATCCATTCCTCTGTTGAGGGACATCTGGGTTCTTTCCAGCTTCTGGCTATTATAAATAAGGCTGCTATGAACATAGTAGAATATGTGTTTTTATTACACTTTAGAGTACCTTCGGGGTATATGCCCAGAAGTGGTATTGCTGGGTCCTCAGGTTGTACAATGTCCAGTTCTCTGATGTACTGCTAAACTGACTTCCAGACTGGTTTTACCAGCTTGCAATCCCACCAGCAATGGAGGAGTGTTCCTCTTTTTCCATATCCTCTCCAGCATCTGCTATCCCCTGAGTTTTTGATTTTAGCCATTCTGACTGGTGTGAGGTGGAAGCTCAGGGCTGTTTTGATTTGCATTTCCCTGATGATCAAAGATGTTGAACATTTCTTTGAGTGTCTCTCACCCATCTAATATTCCTCAGTTGAGAATTCTTTGTTTAGCTCTGTATCCCCTTTTTAAATAGGGTTATTTGTTTCTCTGGAATCTAACTTCTCAAGTTCTATGTATATATTGGATATTAGACCTCTGTCAGATGTAGGATTGGTAAAGAACTTTTCTCAATTTGTTGGTTGCCTTTTTGTCCTTGCCTTACAGAAGCTTTGTAATTTTATGATGTCCCACTTGTCAATTCTCGATTTTAGAGCATAAGCTACTGGTGTTCTGTTCAGGAAATTTTCCCCTGTGCCCATGTGTTCGAGGCTCTTACTTTCTCTTCTATTAGCTTCAGTATATCTGGTTTTATATGGAGGTCCTTGATCCACTTAGACTTAAGCTCTGTACAGAAAGCTAAGAATGGATCAATTTGCATTCTTCTACATGTTGACTGCCAGTTGAACCAGCCCATGATCGTTTTAATGTGTTCTTGGATTAGGTTGGCAAGAATTTTATTGAGTATATTTGCATCGATATTCATAAGGAAAATTGGTCTAAAGTTCTCTTTCCTTGTTGGGTCTTTGTGTAGTTTAGGTATCAGAGTAATTGTGGCTTCATAGAACAAATTGGATAGTGTTCGTTCTGTTTCTATTTTGTGGAATAATTTGAAGAGTATTGGTATTAGGTCTTCTTTGAAGGTCTGATAGAACTCTGCATTAAACCCATCTGGTCCTGGGCTTTTATTGGTTGGGAGAGTCTTAATGACTGCTTCTGTTTCTTTCCAGGTTATGGGACTGTTTAGATCATTTATCAGATCCTAATTTAAATTTTGTACCTGGAATCTGTTTTGAAAATTGGCCATTTCATTTAGATTTTCCAGTTTTGTAGAGTATTGGCTTTTGTAGTAGGGTCTGATGATTTTTTTTAGATTTCCTCAGTATCTGATGTTCCGTTTCCCTATTCATTTCTGATTTTGTTGATTTAGAAACTGTCTCTGTGCCCTTTCGTTAGTTTGGCAAAGGGTTTGTCTATCTTGTTGGTTTTTTCAAAGCCTTCAGATGTGCTGTTAAGCTGCTAGTGTATGCTCTTTTCAGTTTCTTTTTGGAGACACTCTGTGCTATGAGTTTTCCTCATAGGACATAGCTTCCATTGTGTCCCATAAATTTGGGTATGTTGTGCCTTCATTTTCATTAAACTCTAAAATGTCTTTGATTTTGTTCTTTATTTCTTCCTTGACCAAATTATCATTGAGTAGAATATTGGTCAGTTTCCATGTGTATGTGGGCTTTCTGTTCTTTTAATTGTTATTGAAGACCAGCCTTAATCCATGGCGATTGTATAGAATAAATGGAATTATTTCAATCTTCTTATATCTGTTGACATTTGTTTTGTGACCGATTATATGGTCAATTTTGAAGAAGGTAACGTGAGGTGTTGAGAAGAAGTTGTATTGTTTTGTTTTAGGATAAAATGTTCTATACATATGTTAAATCCATTTGGTTCATAACATCTGTTAGTTTCACTGTGTCTCTGTTTAGTTTCTGTTTCTGTGGTCTGTCCATTGGTGAGAGTGTGGTGTTGAAGTCTCACACTATTATTGTGTGAGGCACAATGTATGCTTTGCGCTTTGTAAAGTTTCTTTTATGAATGTGGGTACCCTTGTATTCGGAGCATAGATGTTCAGAACTGTGAGCTCATCTTGGTAGATTTTTCCTTTGATGGGTATCAAGTATCCTTCCTTACGTTTTTTTTGATAACTTTATGTTGAACATCGATTTTATTCTATATTAGAATGGCTACTCCAGCTTGGTTTTTGGCACCATTTTCTTGGAAAACTGTTTTCTAGCTTTTTACTCTGTGGTAGTGTCTTCTTTTTGCCTTAGGTGTATTTACTGTAGGCAGCAAAATGTTGGGTCCTGATTATGTATCCAGTCTGTTATTCTATGTCTTTTTATTGGGGAATTGAGTCCATTGATATTAAGAGATATTTTTAAAAAGTGATTTTTACCTCTTGTTATTTTTGTTATTAGAAGTAGGATTATGTTTATGTGGCTCTCTTCTCTTTGGTTTGTTAAAATATTATTATTTTCTTGCTTTTTTCTAGGATGTAGTTTCCTTCATTTTGTTGGTGTTTTCCATTTATTATCCTTTGAAGGGCTGCATTTGTGGAAAGATACTGTGCAAATTTGGTTTTGTCGTGGAATACCTTGGTTTTTCCATCTATGATAATTGAGAGTTTGCTGGATATACTAGCCTATGTTGGCATTTCTCTTATCTTAGGGTCTGCATGAAGTCTACCAAGGATTCTGACTTTCATAGTCTCTGGTGAGAAGTCTAGTGTAATTCTGATGGGACTGCCTTTATATATAGGACTTGTCCTTTTACCCTTACTGCTTTAAATATTTTTTATTTGTTTAGTGCATTTGGTGTTTTAATTATTATGTGATGGGAAGAATTTCTCTTCTTGTCCGATCTTTTTTGAGTTCTGTAGGCTTTTTGTATGTTCATGGACATTTCTTTAGGTTAGGGAAGTTTTCTTGTATAATTTTGTTGAAGATATTTACTGGGCCTTTAAGCTGGAAATCTTCACTTTCTTCTATAAGCTATAATCATTAGGTTTGGTCTTCTCATTGTGTCCTGGACTTCCTGGATGATTTGGGTTAGGATCTTTTTGTATTTTCTTTGACTGTTTTGTCAATGTTTTTTATGGTATCTCCTGCACCTGAGATTCTTCTAAATCTTGTATTCTATTGTTGATGCGTGCATCTAGGACTTCTGATTTCTTTCCTAGGTTTTCTATCTCCAGAGTTGCTTCCCTTTGTGATTTCTTTATTGTTTCTATTTCCAGTTTTAGATCCTGGGTGGGTTTGTTCAATTCCTTCACCTGTTTTGTTGTGTTTTCCTGGAATTATTTAAGGGACTCTTGTGTTTCTTCTTTAAGGGCTTCTACCTCTTTACCTGTGTTTCCTCGTATTTCTTTTTTTTTTTTTAAGATTTTTTTATTCGATATAATTTATTTACATTTCAAATGATTTCCCCTTTTCTAGCCCCCCCACTCCCCGAAAGTCCCGTAAGTCCCCTTCTCTTTCCCCTGTCCTCCCACCCACCCCTTCCCACTTCCCCGTTCTGGTTTTGCCGAATACTGTTTAAGATAGCCTTTTCAACAAATGGTTCTGGTTCAACTGGAGGTCAGCATGCAGAAGAATGTGAATTGATCCATCCTTGTCTCCTTGTACTAAGCTCAAATCCAAATGGATCAAGGACCTCCACATAAAGCCAGACACTCTGAAGCTAATAGAAAAGAAACTGGGGAAGACCCTTGAGGACATCGGTACAGGGAGAAAGTTTCTGAACAGAACACCAATAGCGTATGCTCTAAGAGCAAGAATCGACAAATGGGACCTCATAAAATTACAAAGTTTCTGTAAGGCAAAAGACACCATCAAGAGGACAAATCGGCAACCAACAAATTGGGAAAAGATCTTCACAAATCCTACATCAGATAGAGGGCTAATATCCAATATATATAAAGAACTCAAGAAGTTAGACTCCAGAAAATCGAACAACCCTATTAAAAAATGGGGTACAGAGTTAAACAAGGAATTCTCACCTGAAGAAATTCGGATGGCGGAGAAGCATCTTAAAAAATGCTCAACTTCATTAATCATTAGGGAAATGCAAATCAAAACAACCCTAAGATTTCATCTTACACCAGTCAGAATGGCTAAGATTAAAAATTCAGGAGACAGCAGGTGTTGGAGAGGGTGTGGAGAAAGAGGAACACTCCTCCACTGCTGGTGGGGTTGCAAATTGATACAACCACTCTGGAAATCAGTCTGGCGGTTCCTCCGAAAACTGGGCACCTCACTTCCAGAAGATCCTGCTATACCACTCCTGGGCATATACCCAGAGGATTCCCCACCATGTAATAAGGATACATGCTCTACTATGTTCATAGCAGCCCTATTTATAATTTCCAGATGCTGGAAAGAACCCAGGTATCCCTCAACAGAAGAGTGGATGCAAAAAATGTGGTATATCTACACAATGGAGTACCATTCAGCCATTAGAAACAATGAATTCATGAAATTCTTAGGCAAATGGATGGAGCTAGAGAACATCATACTAAGTGAGGTAACCCAGACTCAAAAGGTGAATCATGGTATGTACTCACTAATAAGTGGTTATTAACCTAGAAAACTGGAATACCCAAAACATAATCCACACATCAAATGAGGTACAAGAAGAAAGGAGGAGTGGCCCCTGGTTCTGGATAGACTCCTTGTATTTCTTGATGGGAGTTATTTATGTCTGTCTTGAAATCCTATATCAGCATCATGAGCTGTGATTTTAAATCCAAATCTTGCTTTTCTGGTATGTTTAAGGACTTGCAATTGTCTAGGACTTGCAATTGTGGGAGGACTTGGTTTAGATGATGCCAAGTTGCCTTTGTTTCTGATGGTAGGGTTTTTGTGCTTGCCTTTCACCATATGTTTATCTCAGGTGTTAGTTGACCTGGCTGTTTCTGGCTGGTGCTTGTCCCTCCTGTGGGGGACAAACATGACTCAGCACCTCTGGGAGACCAGCTCTCCCTGGCACAGAGTGCTGTTTCTTAGCTGAGCTCCTGGGTTCAGTTGGAGCCTGGAAGGATCCTGTCCCAGCTGCTCTGCACTCCTATGATCCCTGCACTCCTGGCCATACCTGCCTTGGACAGTCACTGGAGAGAAAATGGCCAAAGACAAACATTTAACTGGACCTGACTTATACTTTCAGTTAGACGTTCAGTCCATTGTCATCATGACAGGAAGCATGACAGTGAGCAGGCAGACAAAGTGCTGGAGAAACGAGCTAAGAGTTGTACATTTTGCTCTGCAGGTTGCAGAAAAAGAGACTGTGTGCTACACTGGACATAGCTTGAGTATAGGAGACCTCAGAGTCTACTCCCGCAGTAAAACACTTCTTCCAATAAGGTCACACCTACTCCAACAATGGCTATACCTCATAATAATGCTACTCCCTGTGAGCCAAGCATTCAAATGCATGAGTATATGGTGGCCATTCTTATTCAAACCACCATACATAATATTATTAGTATTGAATCACCTGTCTATTTTGTGTTTATTTTGTTTCAATATAAATTATTGGAATTATAGTACATATTGCTAAAGCCATCTTCATATGTTTCTTTTGAGAACAGTCAAAGTTTTGAACTTGTTTCATGCTGCTGAGAACATGAATAAATGCTTGTATAAATGGAAGAAAAGGACTGCTCTAGTGCCTTTAAACTTGTTTCCTATTCTTATTTTTAACTTTAACAGATCTAATCTCATTGTATTGCTAGACTGGCCTTAAACCCCTGGAGTCCAATAATCTACATGCCTCATAATTCTTATTTTATGTCTATAATCCTGTTTCATTTGGGTCTATGCTATCCAAATGTGGTATTGACCATAAGCAAAAATACTACACAGCATTCCTAATTAGGAAGAAGTGTAAGACTTTGATGAGCCTTAGCTTACCAGGGAACTCCCCAAGTGAACAATGCAGAGCCGGGGATCAATGCAAAAGCAAAAGGAATTTATTGTTCTACCATGCACCTAAAGGAGAGGAGGCAACCCCAGGCAGCCTGTTCAGCAAGTTTTTAAACAGTTTCCAGGGCAAAATAGAGCATCAGCAATTCAGCACAATGTGATTGGCTGAACAGTGTGACTTTTAAACTGATTGGTCCTTAGGGAATGAAGTGGCAAGGACCTCCCTTGTCTGTGGGTGGCCAAAGGTTGGTCCTACCTGCCACTTCCCTGAAGAATGTAATCCAGGAAGGGAGTGGTGTCTACCATCGACCTCCTCTTCTTTCCAGGAAGGGAGAGGTCTTTATGATCTGGGCTCTTGTTAGAATTTTCCAAATGCCCTGAGCTTGACCTCTTCATAAATATTCTTAGAAACTAAAGACAATGTAATATTTCAACATAGTTCAGAACTTGCTGCAGAAGTCTAATATCAAGATTTAAATGCCCAGAAGAAATTAGTTTAAGACTTAAACAATAACAACCAAAATAGAGAGAATGAGAAAGAGAGGAGAGAGAGAGAGAGAGAGAGAGAGAGAGAGAGAGAGAGAGAGAGAGAGAGAGAGAGAGGCAAGGAAGGAAGAGATATAACCCTAATATACTAGATAAAAACTCAGTTACAAAAGTTTAGAGTACCATGATCATGATGAGCATGGAGAACCAAGTCAACCAGGACATGGGTAGAACTTATACAAAGTGTGCAAAAAAGTGTGCAAATAAAGCAAGTGTACAAGAGCATGTTAGAAGCCAAGAGCCAAGGAATACCACAAAGTCACACCACAAAACAAACCTCTTATAAGAGACTTATGGGGAAGAAGAACAGAGTAGCATCTGTCTCTGAATGGGAAGAGACAGCAGAGGGCTGGGCAAAGGAGACAGCCTTTTATAGGATTTTTGGAACATGCCCAGTATATAGCAGGCTAGGAGAAATGTACAATGGAAAAATACAGAAGTACTGTTTGGCCATTAATACTGACTTACAAGGGTCAGGATTTCTAAGGCTTTAAAGCTTAAGGTCAAGTCAAGTGCTAGGTTGTTTTTCTCTTGCCCCTAGACTCATGATTGGGGTTTTTTCCCTTGTCTGCTGTCCCTACATTTCTCCCTTTTGTGTTTACTATTGATAACTAATCAGAGGTCAGCAAAGAAAACAACATTATCATTAAACTATATCCTGTTGTATGGGGGCATCAAAGTACATGGGGAAAGCTTGATCTTCACCATAAGGGCATAATCTGAGATTGTGGGTCTCAAGTCCCATAGATAGAGACAGATTACCCTGTAATAGCATCGGATTAAAGTCTAGTTAGAAATCTTTTGGATCTGCTGTTGAAGAAGTCTAGACACAATAGGGTGTGATTAGGATCAGGGAAAGGAAGAGAAAGTGCTAAGAAAAACAGTATCCAGGCTGAGCATGATGGTGCATGCCTTTTATCCCAGCACTAGCAAGGCAGAAACAGCTGAATTTCTATAAGTTGGAGGCAAGCCTAGTCTTGAACCTACTCAAGGACAGCCAGGGCTATTACACAGACAAGCCCTATCTAAAAGGAGGAGGAGGAGGACGAGGAGGAGGAGGAGGAGGAGGAAGAGGAGAAGGAGGAGAGGAGGAAGAAGAAGAAGAAGAAGAAGAAGAAGAAGAAGAAGAAGAAGAAGAAGAAGAAGAAGAAGAAGAAGAAGAAGAAGAAGAAGAAGAAGAAGAAGAAGAAAGAAGAAGAAGAAGAAGAAGAAGAAAAGCCCTGTCCAATTCCATATTAGATTGTCAATGATCCATTGGCAAGGGGTATTGATCTGTTCCTTATCTTTTTGAACATCTCTCTGGACGTGTTGGTTCTTATCTTCTACTATACCTAATGGATTGACATAGTAGCAGCATTTCTCCATGAGGAAGAGGTAAAGACAACTCTTCTCACTGTTTAGTAGTTCTAATCCTCACCAACTTTGTAGCACCATGGCAGCCAGTGAGGCTATTTGGCCCTGGAGAGTGAGAATGGTCTGAGTCACCTGTTGCAGGTCCTAGATGAACTATGAGGAAAATGAAAAGTAGATAGTCCCAATGGTGGTGACAAGGGCAGTTATATCTAGGACTGTAAGAAGGGGTAAGGACCTAAACCATTTGTTTGTCATGCTGTGCCACAGCAAACTCTGTGATGGGAACTAGTAATGGTTATTCTTCTAGTATCATACTTAATTTTGGGAAAGGGAAGACCAGGGTACAAGTTTTGGGCCACACAGTGGGTACACAGTGATAGACTTTAGTTCCACAAATGATGGAGGGATTGCAAACATTCAGATATAAGGGCTGGGTAGTAGATCTCAGGGTAAATGTATTATTATTACAATATGAGGAATCCAGTGTGCCCATAAAGTATGTCCCTAAAAATTAAAGCAGTCTGTGAGATAAAAGGGAGGAATGTGGGGAAGATAAAGGGTCATAGTGATATTTGACTCTGCTACAAGGTTGTAGAAGCCCAGAAGGGATTAAAGGCACCGTGGGACTTATTAAGCAACTCCTAGCAGGGAGGAGACAAGGAAACAAAGAGAGTTAGAATGAAAGGAGAGGAGTAAGTGTTTTAGTAACTAGAGAGATGCCCATGTGGTACAGCCCTAGAGGCCATAGCAGGCGCCAGGAGCCAAAGAGAGGGTGCTTGTAGGTAAGGAGAGATGAATGGTTAAAGCTGGTGGAGGGAAGAAAAATCTGAAGAGGTAGATTCTAGAATTTGGAAATAAATATGGTAGGTGGCATTAATAAATGATATGCCTTACCTTAGGGCACTCAAATCAGTACCTTAAGTCAGATCAGAAGCGTGGTTTAGAGTGGCTAAGTCCCTTTGCCTGATGAAAGACACTGGTAAAAACTATTAGTTCATCTTATTGATTAGTGGTTCAGGCTTGGAGGGCCCATTGAAGCTTATGAAAAGATTTGGCAACGGGTACAAGGAGGAGCTTGTGTGAAGGGCCAAGTGTCATTTCATATAGAACATGATCAAGGAGGGAGAAAGAGGGGATCCAAGATCATAAGAAACCAGACACCCCTAAGAAGGCTAGGATTTCATCCTTGGTGGAAGGAACTGTGAGTGACTGAATAAATGTTTTCTATCTATGGTTATGGCCTTATGAGTTGAACTAATAGCTAGCTCCAAATAAGTAAACTAAAGAGTAAACACCTCAACCTTATAGGATTGGAATCTATGTCCCTAGCTGTAGAGAAAGTTTAGTAGCAGTATTAGCTAAGTTAATTTGTAGGGATGGACTTCAGAGGAGAAGATCATCTACTTATTGTATAAGCTTTGATTTAGAAAAAGACAGAATAAGTCAGAGGTCAAATCCTGGCCAAATAAAGATAGGCTATCCCAGAACCCCTGGGATATGACAGTTCAGATGAATTGGATAGGAAATGCTTGACTGTCTGAATCAATCCAAGTAAAGCAAAGTTATGTTTTTGATTGGGAATTGAGATGAATGAAAACAAAGGCACAGACAGAAAAATGAGAGGCCCTTGAGGGGATAATAGAAAGGAAAGTATAGAAGTTGGGTATTCTGAGGTGGATAGGAACCACTGCAGAGTTAATAGTTGGAGATTTTGAACCAAGCGGTAGGTTCTATTTGTGTTTGTAAACCTTGAGTATGGAGATATTAAAGGGAAAAGGCATGGGGCACAAAAGGTATTTTCTTAAGAGGTCTTAGATAAGAGGCATAAGTTCTCTGAGACTTTAGAGAGAGGGTAAGTGTTGAGCCTGGATGGTATAATTGGTAGGGGTTTGACTATAAAGGGGTTTGGGTTGTCCCATACTCAGTAATCCAACTGGAAGGTTGGTAAAAGGAAAGGTGTGTTGGATTGTGTATTTTGGAGACAAGTGAGGAGGGGAATGGCCAGTGTGTCTGGCATCAAGTGAATTGGGGGAGCAAAATAAGTGTGTACTTCTAATTTGGGTAGAAGGACCCTACCCAGCAAGTTAACAAGACAGATTGGTATCACTAGAAATGGATGGATAAGGGGATAACTGTTCAAGATATAACTAAGTGGTAGTGTTTGTTGATATTGGTAAGGCTATATTCCTACACTGACAATAGGGGAATGAGAAGAGGTGAGTCCCCAAAACTCCTTCAGGATCGAGTAGGCAACCCTGGTGTCCACAACAAAGGAGACAGGTTGCCATGATATAATGATGACTACTAGGGGCTTCCTGTTAGAGATGTCAGTGGTCAAGTCAAGGGAGCCTGGCCCCACTCAGTTGTCCATGGCCAGACTGACCATTAGGTCAGCTGAAGGGTGATCTGGGTCCAATGTCCCCATGCCACAGAAGCAGTCAACAGCCCAGTGACCCTCTTGATGGCATCTTGGACATGGTTTATAGGGTTTGTGAGGGTGGAGGCAGACCTAGGCCCAGGGACCCTCCTGGATGCATTTGAAACAGGGACCCAGAGGTTCTCAGGATTTCAGAAATGGGGATGGGGGCAGTTTGTTATGGCCAGCTGAAAGGCCTTAGCCAAAATCGGGTATTTTCTTTTTCTTGCTTTCAGATTTCTCCCATGGTATACCTGAAAGGCCTGCTAAGACTTCTGCCTATAGAATATGGAGTCCCCTCTCTAGGCATTTATATTTGGACCTAATGTCAGGGAAACTCATAGTAGAAGTTGACCATCTGAGTCCTCGGGATACAGATCGGTGTATTATTGAAGGGACTTTGTAAGGTGGTCCAGGAATTAAAATGGGTTTTTGTTTGTTCTGAATGACCTCTACGATTTTTTATAATTTGCCACTTTAAGGGGAGGCTGTACAAAAACAGGCCAGGAAGCAGGTTTTAAATGAATCTCTGTCTAAAATGCCACTCAGGGTACTATAGTTCCATTCAGGATCCTGGATTATAGGATAACTGAATTTATTTATTGTTAGAGTGTGATTCAGTCTTGAGCACGCACCTTTAATACCTCTGGCTGGAATACAGAAATGCCCCCTTAGTACTCACGTTTGATCCCAAACAATGAAAGTATGGTTAATTTGTAGAAGGAAGCACCCATGTTTGAAAGTGATGGCCAATTGAGTAACAAAGTGATTAATCAGAGAAAGATGTGACAGAATAGGATAGCCCCAATTCTCACAAGAAGAGGGAGGAAAGGGAAGCTACTTAAGAGAGAGACAGACAGTACAGGAGGAAGAGAGTAAAATACAGGAATACAGTAGAGTTTGTGGAGAGACGTGCAGTAGAGTTGAGAGGGAGAACAAAGCAACACATAAAGGGAGAAGGCAGTAGTTTTATTGGGAGAGTTTTACAGAGACAGATTGAAGAGAGAACAAGTTCAACAGAGGTAAAGAAAGAACAAGCATGAGAATGAGAAGGACCCCGAATATTAGAAAAGATTCCTAAAGTTAGTTTGAGGCCACATGGAGTAATTCAGGGGCTGAAAGAAAAGCCAGACTAAAAAAATCAAAGTGGAGAGGAGTTTGAGCCAGAACAGCTGAATTAAACCAGCCAGCCAGAGTTCAGAAAGAATTAAGAAAGGGTGAGCTTATTCAGCAGCAAGTCTCAGAGGCTGAAAACATTCTTGGTCTCGAAAAGATTGTATAAAGTCTAGAAACTTCCAGGACTAGGCCTAGATTAGCAGATGGAGGCAGTAAGCCTCCCAGAAGATAGTTACAACTGTAAAATAAAAGATACATTTACAATCCTGGTCAGGGACTACCTCAACCCTGACCCAGTGGGTGGTGTTAGTTTAGTGGATATCGTTTACATGGGCCTTAGCCTGTTCCCAGACTTGCCTGCATTCCTTATGCAGAAAGTTTTTGGTGAGAATCATATGAACATTATGGAAGATGAAGTTGAAAGAGTTGGTAATAGAGTGGAACTCTTTCATGAAGGTGAAGGAATTAGCAGTATAAGATGCTGGTTTTAAATATTAAATTTTAGTAAGCCTTCTTTCTATTCTTTCTATCTTATATTGATTCTTTATGAATTTCACATCTTGTACCCCAATCCCACTCAACTTTCTGTCCCTCCATATCTACACTCTACCCCAAAGACAACAAAATTTAAAAATCTAATAACTAAAAAACCACATCTCACTATGGAAGCTTAAGTGCATACCCTTTTAAACATAGTATAGACTTTTGGCCAAAGAGCTTTTCTTGGAAATGTTCATTGCAATAAATCAGGTTGAGGCCTCTGGCTTCCACACCATTGATACCAGATCCTCATAGGGAATCCTCTTGGATATCCTGTTGTTGTGCTGTGACATAGAGATCCTGAAGTTTTGGTTCTACTGGACCAGTCCCTTTACATACTCCAACACCTCATAGATGGGGTAGACTTTATGGTAGGCCAACTCAAAACCCTGGGTGCATCTGGGTGGTAGCTGAATTGGTCAGCCTACTAGCTCTTCCATGCCTAAACCATCAAAGCCAGCTCTCCTGGATGCTGTAGCCATCCTGAGAGGTGGGGCCAGGTAAGCCTTGTTTTTTATGATTTTTTTTTCAATCTGGTCTTCTAATGCTCAGGAAAAGAATCACCACACAAAAATTCATCCCAATCCAAAATATCTTGGAGACCTATTGCCTCTTTGGTTAGCTCTTACCATATGATCACCTTCAATCAAGATGGCAGTGAGGTCACATGGTACCCACCCTCTCCAACCCTAACAGCCACATGGCTGCCTCCATCCCAATGGAGGACAGCAGCAAAAATGGCAGCAAAGCCACATGTTGCTTATATCTCAAAATGGTGACATGCCACATGGTTATACTAAGATTATCTAAGGTATATTTTTAACTATCAACCACCCTCTTTCTAAAGATTTATTTATTTATTTTTGTATGTGGGCACACTGTCACCATCTTCAGACACACAAGAAGAGGGCATCAGATCCCATTACAGATAGTTGTGAGTCAGCATGTGGTTACTGGGAATTGAATTCAGGATCTCTGGAAAAGCAGTCAGTGCTCTTTACTGCTGAGCCACCTCTCCAGGCCCCATGTTTTTAATTTTAAGCTAACACTTTTGTTACAGATTTTAAAATTTTTTAACTATACCCAATATACAAATCCTGATGTGTAAAACATTTACATGTTAATATTATAAATCTTAAGATGATATACATAGTTAAAGAGATGGGCCAAAACCAGAAAAAGTAGCAATAATTACCATTGGGAATAGTTTATCCTTTTGTCCTGCTTTGCTGTCCTTTCTCTGTTACATAGTCAGGTAACCTACCTGACACAGAACAGAGATTTTGGAGGAAACTTTTTAACAAATCCACTTATATCTAAAGAAGGGGAAGCCATAATCAAACTCCAGAGTCAGTGTTTCATTGAAGTGTAGCAGCATAAATAATAATTTAATATTACCTATCCAGAAAAGATACCTGAATCCCTATGAAACTGAATCCAGTAAGCTAAGAACAAAGCAGGGGTAAAGATAGGAAAATTTTGAGCCCTGGCTATAGAAGACACTGCAGGAGGCACTGACCAGCAACGAGAGAAGTGTGTGTATACCTACTCCTTCACTTCTCCCTTACATTCTTTGTCTGGCTCCCAGCTCCACATCTACAACAAACTTATAGGTCTATCAATTGTAACTTAAAATAACAGAATATTCATACAGTTAGGGTGGGGAGGGGGACCACACTAAAAACAAACAGGGCTTGGATTGAAGATGAGAGAAAGTTTAAAGGTAGGGAATGGGGAATCTCTTTCCATTTCTCTAATCCCTTAAAGTAGTTGTAAAAGTCCCAAATAATATTTGGGTATAGGGTGTTGTTAAGCAGCCATTTGGATTGGATATCTAAGGGATATTGAGGCTGCATTTGACTGCAAAAGTAAATAAATTTGGGGCAGGACTTGAGGATTGAATGAGACCAAGCCATTAGTGGGTCATCAGGATGAGGACCAGGCCTGTGCCTGGTTCCAGAGCTTTCACGTTAAGTCCAACGGTTTGCCAGAAGACAACAACAACAACAACAGCAACAACAACAAGAACAACAAAACTGAGCTCACAAACAAGGTCTCACACATAGGGAAGGATGGGGAATGGAATTACACAGTATCATAAAAGTCATGAGAGCACAAAAGAAGCAGTGATTACAGGCAGCTTCAAGGCAGGAGGTAGAAAAACTTAGGGGGCAGGAAAAGGTAGCAATCGCCCAGTTTGGCCCAAAGAAGCTGCAGGATTGCAGCTCTATGAGGGATATGGTGTCTGCGAAGAGGGCCAGCCATAACCACAAAGACCATGTCTGGAGGAAGTCCACTTCAAAGAGTATCAGTGGGGTGCCTGATGCTCAACTGCCACTTCCCCAGACTCAGAGACATTTACACTTCCTGATCCGGAAATTTACCAAATTACTGCTGGTGGATGGGCTGCCCCAAGACTGATAAACTGGACGCTGAGTCTATTGCAAGTGTCTGATAGCTGATGAGGGATGGGGTCCTGGTGTGGCTGAGACCCCAGGGGGTGCACGGGCACCAGGAAATGTGGACTCAAAAATCCAATGAGCGCTTTTCCAGCACAAGGTCATCTTGGCAATTGTGAGCCAAGGAATACCACAAAGTCACACTACCCAACAAACTTCACAGGAAATATTGACTGGGGAGAACAGAGTAGCAACCACCTCTGAAAACAAAGAGACAATAGAGGTCTGGGAAAAGGGTAATGCATTTTATAGGGGTTTTAGAGCATGCTCAGTAAGGTAGTGGAGCATGTGCAGTCAGCTAGTGGAAAAGTATTGTCCAGCTACAGTACTGAGTCATGGTGTAGGGATTTCAAAGACTTGGAGCTCCAAGACAAGCCAAGGGACAGGGTGTATTTCCCTTGGCCCTGGTCCCCGCAATGTGTGCTGGGAGGGCTAGAGCATCTGGTATTCAAGGAGGAGAAGATGCATGGCAGACAATTTGCTGTTCAATGAGGATGTAGGCCTGAGTATACTTTTCCTTTCTGCCTGTTTCCATCAGTCTGAACACTGCTTAGACTAACCAGCTCTCCTGTTAAGTGCATCTTTATATTTACTCATCTTTGAACTTTAATGACCGTGAAGCATTGTCTTGTAGTGTAAATGACTTTGTGAAGTGTCAATGCACAGCATTGCTTGATCTCCAAAAAGGAGAAGCTTGAAGGGAATCTTAAACAGCAAGCAAGAAAAACAAATGAAATAATTACCATTTTTATTTAAGTTCCTCCCTGAACGTTACAGTAAAGTTCACACATTTTCTGTATATAAAATTTAAACATTTCAAGCAAAGTGACATTTTAGAGCAAAGATAACTTTTACATGTGTTCTTGGGCTGCCAGCTAGTTGAAGTTTTAGATATTAGCCCTCATGTCTTAAGAAAAATATAAGAATATTTTTGCTCTTTACTATTCTCCCTTTTCCTCTTGTTTTTACCATTTTCTCCTCTTCTTTCTCCCGGTCTTCTTTCCCCTCTTCATCTTCTTCTTCCTCCTCCTCTTTTTTCTACTTGTAGCGATAGGATTTCGTTATTTAGCTAAGGCCGGTAGTCTCATGATAGACTTGCCTCCACCTGCCTAGTACAAGTACTTACAGCCATGTACCGTTGTCTCTAAGTCATTCAACCATTTGTAAGCAAGCAGAGATGGATGTTAGATTTAATATTCGTGTGTGTATACTGGTTGAGGCAGTAGTACAAAGAAATTCCTTCACTTCAAAATCGTATTTTATGGAATGGAAATACAGCCTAATTGGCAGGTCACTTATCTTATATGTATACAGATTCCATTCCAAACACACACACACACACACACACACACACACACAAAACCTTATTCTTAGCAATAGAACTGGTATACTGTGTACTCCACAGAAAAAGTAACATGATTAGAAGCCACGCAAACTCAGAGAATCAGTTTTTTTTTAACTAATATTTCTAGTCTTTGCTACTAAAAGGGAAAAATGCTTTAAAGAATAAAGAGCAATGTAATTAAGCCTTCCAGAGCCAGAATTTTAATGCTTCTTTACAATGGTTAAAACACAGTGTGAAATGTTAAAATCTCAAAAGAAATATAGAAATTCTAAAGCAGTTTTGTGTTATGGTGTTTTTGTTTCCATTTTCAAAATGTTTGTAAGAGGCTTACATTTTATAATGGAATCAATACATTAAATGTTAAACTATGCAAAACTTCCATAGAATGGACTTCAAGAAGTGTGTCTCTCAGGCACTCAAGGAGATCCAGAAATCTGCCCTGAAGTAGGTGTGAACTATAGATGTGTGCTTTGATGCCCACCCATCAGGAAAAATAAGGAATGTCCTGTACATTGTCCATGGACAGTTGTCCAGAAAACATAATGAAGATGGAGCTTTGCTAAAGAAGCTCTGTACTTTGCTTACTTATTTCTCTGCTGTCACCTTAAAGCAGCTATATAGTCCAAAGAACTGAAAGCCATATTCACACAAAGCAGGGGTGCCTGCTTCCACAACAGAGCCTACCTACCCACCTATATTCACGTGGGAAGATAGCAGTCTTCATTCAGAAGACCTATGTATACAGGGCTTGTAGTCAGAAATGCCAGTTTAGGACAAGGCATAGTGACACATAGCTCTAACCCCAACAATGAGGAGGCTGAGGCTGGAAGACACAGGTGAGACCATATCTTTAAAAATAAGAAAAAATAAAGCAGATGTTACTTTTAGGAAGAGAACCTGGACAATAGGGCAAACCAAATTGGCTTTTATTTTTTAAATTTAATATATTATTATTGAGGGAACATGTGCCATCCTATTGACCATAGAACTGACCTTCATAAAGACAATTATAATACTAGAAACCTTACATCCTTATCATAGAAGTAAAGAACTAACCTATTAAAGTATTAAAATTGACCATGTGTCTTAGTTTTGTAGTCTATAAAACAGGGATAATAAACCTACTCATATTGCAGACTTACACATGATTACAATGGAAAATACTTAGGATGGAGCCTGACACACAGTAAGTATGCTATTATCCTCCATTAATCTCAAGGAAATTATGGTATGGATCTTGTAAGAGTAAGGATAAGAGTGTAAGTGTACCTTGGTATGGACCTTGTAAGTGTAAGGTAAGATTGGATACCAAAGAATCATAGAGAAACCAAGGTGTAAAAGCGCATGGTTTAAGGACCACATATGATAGAGTATTTGATTACATGTTTCCAAATTTTGAAGTTTCCAGATTCCTAATAAGTTTAGAACATACATGATGTTGCTGGTATTTAGGAAGAAAAGGTGGCTAAAATGAATTTTGAATATCTATTCTCATATGAAGCAGGGTTTTGATTTAAACTATTGTGCTGGTTAGTAGTGTTTTTTGTTGCTGTTTGCTTGTTTGTTTTGTAAACTTTGCAAAAGGGTTTTCTCAGAAGGGGGAAGCACAAGTGAGAAAAGGATGCCATCAGATTGGCACATAGGCAAGTCTGTGGGTTATTTTCTTAATAGTTGATGTGTGAGAACCCAGCCCACTGTGGGCAGTGCCATCTCTGGGGAGGTGGGAAAGTTCTTCAAGTTTGCCAAGCTATGGCGACAAGCCAGTAAGCATTGCTCCTCCATGGTCTTTGCTTTAGTTCCTTCCTGCAGGCTTCTGCCCTGGATTCCCTTCATGATGGATTGTGAGCTATAAAGGTGCAATACACTATCCCCTCCCCCACTTTGCTTTGGTCATTGCCCCTCCTCCCCAATGCTTTGGTCATTGTGATGGATAGTCTTGGTTGTCAGTAGACTGCAACTGAAACTAAAACTCAATAATGGAGGGCACACCAATTTTGGGACAGTTTTTGTTGTTGTTTGGTTTGAAGTACATGGATCCATTTATAGTCTGGATCTTTGAGGTAGGAAGACACAAGTTTTTGATTCTGATCTTGAGGTGAAAAAGCACACTTTTAAAATGGGCCATACCTGCTGATAGAAGCCTATATGAGTACATGGAAGAAGGAAGCTTTTGCTCTCTGCCTGCTTGCCCTAGACTTGCTAGCACATCCATTACTTCCCTGGCATCAGAGCCTACTTTTATACTGAAGACAACCCAGCATTATGGACTCAACAACTACATACAACTACTGGATTCTTGGACTTTGTGTTTACATCTAGCCATTGTTGGATTAGCTGTACTGCAGTCTGATACACACATACACACAAGAGAGAGAGAGAGAGAGAGAGAGAGAGAGAGAGAGAGAGAGAGAGAACCTTGACTAATACAGTCATGGCGTTCATCAGAGCAACAGAAGTGAACTAAGGGAAATATATTTCAATAAATTCCTCATGGTTTTTTTCCTGTATTCAAATTGCTCTTTCATTCCTTTAATCTATTATTTTTTGATAACTGAATGTAAGTTTGACCAATTCCATACTAAACCACAGATTGCCCAAGATATCACCCCACAGATATGCTCAAGAGACAGTTACTGGCCCTTCCAAACAATCATGAGGCATACTGGTAGCCTCCATGGAACAAAAAGTCTAAAGTCCTACACTCTTTTCCTTTCCTTTCCTTTCCTTTCCTTTCCTTTCCTTTCCTTTCCTTTCCCCTTTTCTTTCTTTCCTTCCTTCCTTCCTTCTTTCTTTCTTTCTTTCTTTTTCTTTTTTTCTTTTTCTTTTTTTCTTTCTTTCTTTTTCTTTCTTTCTTTCTCTTTCTCTCTCTCTCTCTTTCTTTCTTTCTTTCTTTCTTTCTTTCTTCCTTCCTTCCTTCCTTCCTTCCTTCCTTCCTTCCTTTCTTTCTTTCTTTCTTTCTTTCTTTCTTTCTTTCTTTCTTTCTTTCTTTCTTTCTTTCTTTCTTTCTTTCTTTCTGTTTTCTTTTTTGAGTATTGAACTACCAGCAGAAGCTGTTAGCTGAATAGTTAGCTGAATGGGCTGTAGATTGCAAAGACCTCTCTGAATCCCTACTGTTCTCCCCACATTTACCTCCTTTGAGCACGTCTAAGAGCTCCAACTAGCTAAGGAGCTCTGGTTTCCTATCACTTCCTAATGAGTGAATCTTATTAGTAACATTGTTCTTGCTGGAAAAATAAAGCTGCATAAATCACTAATCCCGAGCTAAGTACTTCTAAGATTGGGCCGCGCCAATCTCCTGACCAGCAGGGAAGAAAGACTAGCAAACCAGTTCCTTCCAGAGAGAGTTTACTCAGAATGTATGCCAAGTTACAGCTTGCTGGGTGTGCCCCCGAATCTCCCTTGAGCGCGACTGATATACCCTTGCTAGGACGGCCCATGGTCCGAACAAAAATTATTGTTTTAGGTGAGTTAAAGTCCTCTACCCACCTATATCCAGTTTCCCCTAGTACTATTGTCCAGTAGTATAGTATGTTTATCATCAATCATGAACCAATACTGATACATGCACATTAAAGACAGATTGATTCAGGTTCCTTTTAGCTTTTGCCTAATTCCCTTTTCCTGTTCCAGTATTCATCCATGACACTTAAAGAGTCCTTAGGTCTCTTTAGACTGTGACTGATGGGGGCAGTTCCTCAGATTTGTGTGGTTTTTGATGATTTTGATATTCATGAAGAATCCTACTCATGCTTTGTACAATATCTAGCAATTGAACTCTAGCCAGTGTTACTCTCATGAGAATGGTAGGTGTACCTTGAAAGTAATTTCTTAGCTTCAAGTCACATTGAAGGAATAAATGGTCAAACTCCACCACTGTGGTGAGTAGCTACATAAACTATTTGGATTTCTTCAGTCCAGGCAATTTGTTTATCTGTTCTCATTTATTTACTCAATCATTTGTTTATGTCAATGTTGATTTATAGATGTTTATTTTGGACTTTAGCTTATAATTTAATACTGCTGCATTCATTTCCTTGCTCAGTTGTTCCAGGCTTGACCATTAATAGCTCTTTCAGTCAGATAATGCCTCTATTTTTAGGCACTTTTATATTACTGTGACTACCACATTGCATAAACAACTTCATGGAAGAAAGATTAATTTAGACTTTTAAAGGCTTCAGTCAATCAACACAGGGAAGGCATGGTGGACCAGCTCACATAGTGGTGATCATGAAAAGAAGATCAAGGATGTCTACGTTAAAATATACTTTCATTTTTCCTTTTATCCCATCAAAAACCTCAGCCTTTCTCCCCTAGTTTAGAGTTCAGTCTGAAAGTACCCACACAAATTTACTCAGAAATGCTTTACTCATTCCTAGGACTTTCTCAAAATGAACTGACAACAACAACATGGTTGGTTGGTTTGTTAGCCCTCATTTACCTTTCTGGAGCTACAAGATCTTCTAGACTCATTTCTGCTCCATCCCCCAAGTTAAACATTTCTTCAAGTTCCTAGTTACTTTTATTAGAGAACCATATAGAGAAATAAAACAATGACAGATAGATACAGTCATTGCTACTGTAATGCCATTGCTTTCTTCTCCCTTCTAATTTGATAGAACAGGAGGAAACACACACACATACACACACATACACAATGATGTTCATACATGTGTGTGATAGCTATTCGATAGGTTGTCGACTTCACTAAATTTGAACTAAAACACTTTTTTCAAGTGGGATTTTTGCGGGGGCATGGGTCTTAGTTTGAAGTGGATGGATCCACTTCTAGTCTTTAATCGTTAAAGTACTTCAGATCTACTTTTAATCTGGGCCATACTTTCTACTGGAATCCTATATGGAAAAAGGAAGCTTTTTCTCTTTGCCTGCTTGTCCTCCCTTGCTAGCAAGTCTCACTGGCTTCACAGCCTGTCTCTTTGGGATTCTGGTGTATACTGAAGACCAGCTGAGACATCCAGCTTTATGGACTCAACAACTACTGGATTCATGGATTTGTGGATTCACAGCTAAACATTGCAAATAATTCTAATAAATCACTCCTTTTAAAAATGTATTTATTTTTATTTTTATGCATGGTTGTGTTTTGCCTCCATGTATGTCTCTATGAGGATGTTGGATCCCTGCAACTAGAGTTACAGACAGTTGTGGGCTGTCATATGGGCGCTGAGAATTGAACTTATTCATTTTATAAGGTCTGTTACTCAAGAGAACCCTGACTTTAAGTATAGTATATGCAACTCTTCCCAGCTGTATTAAGCTATATGTGCTCATCTCCTGTCCATCACCACAGGGATCATCCTGTTCCATTTCCCTTCCTTATTTATAATCCCCTTTTCCAACAGTGAGAAACTTAGCTCTTACTATGCTCCAATCACTCAGTTAATTATTTAATTTCATATGCATATATAATGATCTCAGAATTATCATCCTGTTCTTCCTGGGGTAGAAGAAATCAATTAGTGAATAGTTCTTCCTGCTTTTAGACATAGAATACTCTCATTTCCAAAATTACATATGTCAGTTCCTTACTCCTCTCCTTCCTTCAATGAAGTTACTTCATTCATGTGTAATAAATTGCTTTTGTGGTGTTCTTTATTCCACCATAAAATCTCATATATTCTTCATCATTTTAATTTGTATGCATTAACTTTCATTTTTTGTACTATAATGGTGTGTGGGACTTGACAAATGCTTATTGTCTTGCATTCACCATTCTGGTTACACACAATAATTTTACTAACACAAGAAATCTTGGTGTACTTTGTCTATCTAATCCCCATTGGAACCTCAAAATATCTTAACAACTACTATTTACTCTTTTTGCATATATTTGCTTATTCCAGCATGTCATATAATTATAACCACACTATATGGTGCCATTTCAGACTGATTTCTTTCACCTAACAATTTTCATTTAAGAATCACCTCTATGATTTTGCAGCATGCTAATTCTACATGGTTTTAGTACGGATTAATTAAATATTAATTATTCATTAAGCAATTAAAACATTAATTTTACTACATAAAATGTAGCATACCTTGTTTTTTAATTAGTCCAGTGTAAGGTATCTTGTTGTTTTTTTATGGCATTGTTGACCTAATTGTGTAATTTTTAGATATTTGGCACCCTAGGTGGGAAGCAGGAGAAATTGGCAAGAATTTGGAGATGTAGGCTAGAGACACTCTAGAATGATCTAAATCCAGTTTAATGGGTAGTTCTAATAAGAACCCAGAAGAGCAGAATGTAGATAGGGATGTGAACATTAAAGACTTGACTTGTTAGGTTTCAAATAGGAATAAATACTTCATTGGGAATTGGAACAAAAGCTATCTATGACATTCTGGCAAAGAAATTTCCTATATTTTGTTGTGTTCTGAGACAGTAGGAGTCTAAGTACAAGGGCCATAGACTTATTAATCTGGCCGAGGGCATTTCAAAGCAGTCAAGTATTTAGGTTGGCTTAAGCTATTAGAGGCTGCGATGAGTATTGCTGACTCTCAGCCAAGTTTACAATGAGAGCTGGCATCAGAAAGCATGGCAGAAAGACTCAAAGAACCTACACCTTGCTTGAAAAAAAGCAGTAGGAAGTTGGGGCTAAGGTAGTCATAGTTTCTGAAGAAATTAGCACCAGTAAGTGAACTAAGTTCTTTGTATAGAGGCAGTAGAAAAAATGCCATTTGGGCATTATAGATACTCACAACTCACCTCTGTCTATCTAAGTTAAGGTTTCTAATGCTGTGACAAAATATCATCATCAGAAGTGGCTTGGGGAATCAAAGGGGTTATTTCACCTTACACTTCCATCACTGAAGGAAGTCAAGCCAGAAACTCAAGCAGGACAGGGACCTGGAGGCAGGAATTGATGAGTGCAGGGCAGGAAGCTGAAGGGCAGGTACCTAGAGGTCACAGAAGAGTGCTGCTTACTAGCTTGCTCCTCCTGGCTTTCTCAGCTTGGGTTCTTATGGCACCGAAGGCCAGTATGTCAAAGGTATCACCCAGGTAGGGATTTGAGCCCTCCAACATTAAGCAGCAATCAAGGAAATACACCACAATCTTCCCCATAGGTTAGTACAATCTTTCCCATGTACTGAAGTTGATATTAAACTATCCAGCACAATTGACTCCTTGTCAACTTGACAGACAGATCACTATTTAACTGCAACATTTCCTCTCTCATTTGTCCCCAAGGTGGTAGGTTAATATTAATATTATATCACAATATAAGACATTTTAACTTTAAGTCCTACAGTCTTTGAAAAATGTAAACACTTTAAAAGTTCAGGCTCTTTAGAACATCCAGTCTAACATATTCCAGGCTCTTTGAAGTATCTAAAACCTGACTGAAATTTTAGTTTCTTAATTGTAGGCTCCTATAAAGTAAAATACAAATTAATACTTTCTTACTCCTAGAGGGAAAAATTATGGCACAGTCACAAATCAAATCAAACCCTTAGAGCCTCTCCATATCATGCATGCTAGAATTTTGACTGGCTTGGTCTTGTGCATTCTAGCTGCTGTGAGTTCTTATATGCCAGTCTGATATACCATGTCCAGAAGTCAGCCCTTTGTAACTGTGTTTCCCATCCACTGGCTTTTATATTCTTCCTGGTCCCCTTACTCAAACTTCCCTGAACTTTTGAATAGTGAGATGCACATATAGGTGCTCCACAACTCTGTACTCCATGTTATCTATATTATGCATATTTACCATGTATGAGCCTCAGCATTAACCATAACTAACAGCAAAAAGAAACTTCTCTAGCCAAAGTTGAGAGCAGCATAAATATATGCTATAAAGACAAATATGTAGAATGCAGTTTGACAGCATTTGGTATCTTTTTTTATATTTTAAATTCCATTTCTTAATTGTTTTGTAGTAGAGCAAATGACTTGGATATGATCAAAACACATTTATAAATTGTCAAAGCTTGTTTTAAAATAGAATTGTGGGGTGGAGATGAGGCTCGGTTCTAGTGTTTGCTTAACATTCTCAAGACCCTGGATTTAATTCCCAGTACTTAACGAAAGGGGGAAAGTCTTCCATTTATTGCAGCTTTGCTATCCTCACTTAGTAGTTATAGGAGATGTAGGGCTTGGGAATTTTCTGTCAACAATGCAATCTGTGTGTACAGGCTTTTCTTTCTCTCCTGTCTGAATAACTGGTTTATTTCTTCTTATTATCTTATTGTATTGATTAAAATCCTGCTTAATAGTAGCAGTAAGAGAGGATATACTGGCCTTATTAACCATAATAGGAATAAAATTTCCAGTTTCTTCTCATTAAGTATGCTACTCTGTAACATTTGTAGATAATCCTTTAAGTAAGGAGGGTTTCCTGTATGTTTAGTTTACTGAGAGACTTTGGTGACATAAACACACTTGGATTTGCTATTACATTGTATCAAACTCTTGCTCCATCCATTGATCACAATCATAAGATTTTTTTTCAGAATGTTGATATCTAATAGGTAATACATATTGCACTCAATGGTCAAACTAAGAAAGAGAACACACAGTTGGGTGAGCAGAAAAGGGGTAGATGGAATTGGCAGGAGTTTGTGGGAGAGGTAGAGATAATTGAAACACATGGTGTGAAACTCTGAAAGATCTAGTTTTAAAAATAGAATGTTCTTCATTTTCCAACTTTTTGAGTTGTATCCATAAGCTATTTATTTGTGTTCGTTCTGAAATTTTAAACATAGGCATCTAAAGCTATAAATTTCCCTAATAAGACTACTTCTAGTATGTCCCTGAGGTTTTGCTATGTTGTCTTTATATTCTCATTTAATTTCATGAAATTCTTTTTTATTTCTTACTTGATTTCTTCTTTATCATTTAGCAGTTTATCACTCAGAAATGGTTGTTTAATTCACAAGAGTTTTATTATTTAATAAATGTTTGTATTTACCAGGGTTTTTTTCAATTTTAAGTTTTTTGCATTATGCTCTTATAGGATACAAAGAGTAAGCTTATGATCTTTTTGATTCTCAGACTTTCAGTATCATCTCCTCTTTCCCACCTTCCTTCATCCTTCACCTTTAAAAATCACATTTATTTATTTATTTATTTATTCATTCATTCATTTATTTGTGGCATGCGTGTGCGTATGTGTGGAGGTCAGAAGAGAACTTGTGGGAGTCAGTTTTCTCCTCCCACCATGCGACTGAACTTAGGCTTGGCAGCCAGTGTCTTCATCCACTGAGCCATTTCATGGTCTCCCTTCTTTGTCTTTCATTCCCTTGTTGTGAGGTGAATAAGTTTCTCCTGTTGTATATTTCTGGCATAGGGTATTATGCTTCTATAAGCTTAAAGACAGCCAGATGGTTATAAACTAAAGTAGAGCATTTTTCTCAGCTGACCATCTCAGGTAATTGTTGCAATGAGGGAAAAGTGACTAGAGTGATTATTTCTCAAATGATAGATGATAGTTAATTTTAAGTATTGCCATGTAATCTTTAATAGGTAGATAAATCATACTGCAAAGTGGCAATTTGAAAATGGCACTTTTCTGTGATAAAGTGACCACAATAGTTTGAAATTGCTTATCATGCTCATAGGACTATCAAACCAAAGCCAACCGCCAACAAAGTGGTTGTTCTACTAAAATATTTATTTCTTTTTTGAGGGGGAGGAATGTTGAGATTAAGACTCATGTTGTAACCTAGGTTGGCATTGTTTTATAAGTTGACCAAGAATTTGTAGCAATCCTCCTGCCTTGGCCTTCCAAGTGTAGAAATTATAGGTACATGCCAACACAGTGTTCCATTAAAGGTTTACGGTGCATATAGTTTTACAAGGTAGAGTAATATTCAGATTCATTAGTCAAATGTGTTGAATATACATCCCTAACCTGATGCTGGCTTAGTAAATTTTTCTCCTTTATCATGCTCTCAGTTTTCCTTTTCTGGATGTATCTTTATTGATCCTCAGAAAACCCAAACTTGACACTAGTATGACATTGACCAGTGTCTCCAAAGGGGTGGTTGAGGGTCAGCCAGGAATGTCTGGGAGGGACAGGAATTTACCCTTTCTAACTCAGAGGTTCAGTAATTACAGGTGTCTTAGCAGGTAGGAGGTTCTACAAGTCCCATTTAGAGCAAATCAAACATGAGCTCTTTATTCGTGTTCTGCTCATCACTATGCCCTGAGACCTAAAGGTGGCTAATAGACAAACTGCTGAATGGATGGATGGATATTTCATCAAGTACATGCATACACAAATGAATGAATAAAAATAAATGCTCCTTTCTCAAGAACCTCCAATGCCCCCTACCAAAAAAGGAAAGCTCCAGGCCAAGAAAAACTGTCTTGAATTTCTTCTCATCTCCATTTTTTTTAAAGTGCCGTTATGTTCTCATAAATTCTGTTCCAGGACCACATTATTTCCTGATCCTTTCTAATAGTACTAGCATCCCTATTCTGCAAACAGAAAATATATTTCATAAACATGCAATTTTGCCCCTGATTATTCACCAGGATAATGCTAGCCATCTTTCTTCAACCTTGTGATTTTTAGCAGCTTTATTGAGCTATAATCAACAAACACCTGCACTATTAGCAGGCGCCATTTGAGAGGTTGGACATACATAAATATCATCACTATAATCAACATGATAAACACAGACAACCTCTCCCAAAATTTCCTTATGTCCCTTTGGGGTTTTGTTTGAATGGCTGTAGGTTTTACAAGTTTTCTGGCAGAAGGTTAGTTAATCTGAAATTTATTATCTTAATCAACTTGAAGTATACAATGTTGTTAATTGGAACCCATGTTGTAACTCAGAAGCTCCCTAGCATTTACCATACATAAGGGGAAATATTCACTTTCCTCCAGCCCCTGGCTCCTGGCAAATATCATTGTACTGCTGTACTCCTTGCTTCTGTAAGTGCAACTCTCTCCTCTCTCTTCTCTCTCTCTCTCTCTCTCTCTCTCTCTCTCTCTCTCTCTCTCTCTCTCTCTCTCTCTCTCTCTCTCTCCCCAGCCCTGTGTGTGTGTGTGTGTGTGTTTGTGTGTGTGTGTGTGTGTATGTTTGTGTATGTTTCGTATCTGTCTGTGAATGTTTGTGGGTGCATGATGAATGCCATAGTAAATCATAGAAGTTGGGCAATAACCTTGGGCACCAACACTCACTTCCTCCTTGTTTTGAGACAGGGTCTCATGTTCATTTCTATGTAAGCCAGGCTACTTACCCTCAAGGTTCTGGGGATTATGCTGTACCCGCCTCTAATTTTGCCATTGGTATACTGGGACTACAGATGCATTCTACCACATCAAGCTTAATGTGGATTCCAGAGAATTGAACTTAGTTAGGTCCTTGTGGTTATGACCAAATGCTTTATCCAGTAATTCATTTTGCCAGCAGCAAGTTTAGCTCTTATTAATATCTCATAGAAGTAGAATCATTCATTATTTATCTTCCCATGGTTGCATTTCACTTAGCATAAGTTCCTCTATGTTCATTCATGATGTTCGACATGACCAGATTTTCTTCTTTGTGTGCGTGTGTGTGTGTGTGTGTGTGTGTGTGTGTGTGTATGCACACATTTGAATTTTCCAGTGTAAGTATTTGGAGACTGGAGGCCAACCCTGAGTATCATTTGGTAGGTGACAAGTTTCATTTTGTTGACATAGGCTAGGCTAGGCTGACCAACAAATCCCCAGGATGCTGTGTCTGCCTACCCCAGCTCTTGGATTACAAGCATATACCATCTGGGATTATAATTATATACCATCATCATTGGCTTATTTTTCACATAGGCACTAGGGATCTAATTTAATTACCCACTTTACCAATTGATTCATTTATTTCTTTGTCTTTTGAAGTTGGATACTATTCATCTTCATCTCTTGATTTTTTTTATTGATATTCAGTTGAATTTTTGAGGTAGGGTCTTGCTATATAGTCTTGTATAGCCTTGAACTTGGTATCTTTCTGCCTGTATAGCAGGTCATTTCTAGCTCAGTTGCTTTTTTTTAATAAAATAAGGCAAAATGCCTATTATATAACAAATACTTCATAAATATATGTCAAATTATTATCTAGCTTATGTATAAAATTAATAATACTGAAATAATAGGAACATTAAGCTGAGAAATGTATAACTATTTTTGTATATTATTTCACATAAATTTCACAGTAACAATGTCATCCTTTTAAGGGTGAAGAAAGCAAGGTGTAAAATGTCTAAGAATCTTACCTCTGGCTATTATTAAACAGTAGAGTTGACATTATAGGTATATTTTTCTCATTTCAACACATGTGCCTTTTCAACTACACAACTCTTCTAGTGTCACCACTCTATAAGCAGTAGAACCTTGGATAATGAAGCAAATAAATGAGGAAGACTAATGTCTTATGGAATAGCTGATTATATTCATCAGCCAATTTATACTCTGAGGATGAAAATGGATCACATGAATAAGTTCAAGCTATTTACAATTACAAGGACAAGCCACACATGGCAAAACATATTTTTCACAAAGGCATACATAGCATAATTTAAACCTTTAGTTACATAACAACAGCAAGCAATAATGAATAATATGATGTAAACTCACTCATATCTGCTATACATGGGCGGTGCATGAAAGCACATTCCAAAAGCAATTCTGTATTTTGAAGAAACTGAGGTCACAAGATTCTTGTCTTGGTTGTTAGTTAGTTTGTTTTGGTTGTTGCTGGAGTTTTCTCACAAGCACTCAGAATTCTCCTCTCAGGACTATTCTTGGACCATGTTCCAACATTCTACCACCAATGCATCTATGGCTTTCAACTTCTGTTTGATACTTTAAAAAAAAAAAGGTAATTACAACAATCCATCAGCAATACACAGTCATTGTAAATTCCAATCATGAACTTTGAAATGACTGCACTGGAACTAAGAACAGATTCAATAACAGCCAGATAAGGATCCAGGAGAGACTCAAGGGGCATTTATCTTCACTACTAGACTATTCTCATGAACAGATTTAGGGAAAGAGGGTGTCATTGCCTTTAGTTATATACTCACTAGTGATTCCACCAGGTTTCAATGGATAGTTTTAATCCAATGGGTAGTGGAGAGTGAGTAACCAGAATGCATCATAGACATATGTAGTTGTCCAAAGAACTAATGTAGCAGGATTTGATGGAGCATTCTTTTAATCATAGCATTGGGGAGGCTGACTCAGGTGGCTCTATATGTATTACAAGCCAGTTTTCCTTGATTCTATTTTTAATCTGTTCCTGGAACTGAACAGTCATTTTTCAGATTCTTTCATTTGTATAAGCTGTTTGTTAGTTTAGAAATTCCAATAGAACTATGTTTTCAAATTTAATGACATTAACAAATGTTGGCTATCTCATCATAGTATATTGCCAGCTTCTAAGATTAGGCTTTTTAATTAGTTTGAAATTATTATTTATAAGTGACATTTTGTGTTACACAATAACAATTTAAAAAAACATTGCTGACAACAAAACAAATAAATAATTGATAAAAAGACTAATTCACAAAAAGATCCCTAAAAGTTTTCACCTTAATATTTTCTTCAAGGAAAGGTTAAAACTTACAGGGATCTCAGTGCAGATGGGAGAAATGTCTGTTCTGTGGAATGCCTGCTGTGAAGCATGGTGTTTGATATATCAGCTACCATATACTTTAAGCTCACTTTGTTTCAAATTCTGAATCAATTGGGATTGCAGGCATAATACTCAGTGGCTTATGGTTTAGGAGAAAACACTCTGAGAAACTGAGCTAACAAATTCAGTACTGTTTTAGTGGAAATAAAAAATAAACAAATATAGTTTTTATATTATTGTAAATGTATGACAGTGCTTTCCTTGGAACAGCTAAATGAAGAGGGAACAGCATGATAGAAATGAGCAATTTCTACTAAATTTCATTTTTTATATTCTTGGTTCTCGTGGTTTTAGGAATCAGAAAAAAGATTTGGCCACATCATTTTTGATTGTTCAGAAAAGGGGATATATACTCAATAGACTTTTAAGTAGAAATTGAACCTGTCTCATCCTGTACCCAGAGGGGTCCCAAATTTTCTATTTTAAGTTAGGGAAGAATCTTGTTAAGAAAAATAAAATAGAATGCCTTTCCAACTCACAGTTGTTCAGAAAGCAGATCTTTCTAGGATTGCCAGGGCTTCTACTTTCTATTCTCTATCATCACTAATCATCTCTCCCTCTACCAGACAATAGGCACTTACCTGTTGCTTATGTTATTTTCAGCAGGTCATTTTCCTTAACAGATGAGCACTAAATTGGGAGAGCAGTTTGGAAATGGATGACTGAAAGTACAGGTTGTGAATAAATGGTTCTGAAAATATTAATCAACAGATAATACCTTTACAAATTAATGAGGACTTACAACCATGATTAGATGAAGACTCATGGGCATATGCTTCTTTGTCTTCAAAGTAATATCTAATGGAGTATAGTGACTTAGAGATCACAGACTCTCTTGCCCATCCAAGCTCTTCTGTTTTCTTGCATCACACAACATTTTCAATCCACACCTAAGCAATTTCTCTATCCACTGGGTACATGATCCTATGTAACAGAAAAAATGGCAAAATATCTTAAATTGTTGAGAGTGATCAGGTTGGGTCAGAGGGAATAAAATGCAGTAAAAATTAATGTAAGTTTCTTGGTGTTTAGTCACATGGCTCAATGGTGGATGAGTCCTGGCTGTGCAGGAATGTATAGTAAGTGGAGTTAATACATACAGAAGGCTTTGGTGTCTTCCTTCCTTCCTTCCTTCCTTCCTTCCTTCCTTCCTTCCTTCCTTCCTTCTTTCCTTCCTTTCCTCTGCAGGGAATTTTGATCAAAAATAAAAAAAAAAAACAAGAAGTGAATTTGATCAGAGAAGCAAAGAGGAAGCAGAGAAAGAACAGGAGAAATTAAACACTGAAATGTGCAAGGAAACGATAAGGTGAAAGAGGAGGAGCATAGTAGTAAATTTCAAAGGGAGGCTCTGAATGACAATCATCAAATTGAAAACTCTGAGCTCTTATGTCAGTATCTGGAAAGATACCAAGTTCCATTTAGATATCCTAAATTAAAAGCCAGTAGAGAAGAAAAGCAAACAAAGAAATAATATTTTTGTGTCTTAGTTGGTACAGCATTTGCAATGCACGCATAAAGCCTGGATTTGGTGGGGCAGTGGTTGCCCATGCCTTTAATCCCAGCACTTGGGAAGCAGAGGCAGGTGGATTTCTGAGTTCGAGGCCAGCCTGGTCTACAGAGTGAATTCCAGGACAACCAGGGCTATACAGAGAACCCTGTCTAAAAAAAAAAATGCCTGGATTTGATCTGTTGTATGGTATAGAACAGGTATGGTGGCAAAGGCCAGAAAGCCAGAAAGCCCAGCACTAAGGAGATAGAGGAGGAGATGGAGGCAAGAGGATCCAAAGTTCTGGATCATCCTCAGCTATGTAGTTTATGACCAGTCAGGGCTACACAAGAACCTTTCTCACTTTCTCAAAAAAAAAAAAAAAAAAAAAAAAAAAAAAAAAAAAAAAAGATAAGTGTCTTTGGTTGAAAGAGGGCAATCTTTAGTAATGCTTATAGTCTATTTTGCAACACTTTTTTCTTAAAAACAAAACAAAAATGGGAAAAAGTTTCTGTTTCTCCCAGAGTGGCCAAATTAAACTCCTTAATATTCTGCCTTTGTTTCATATACCTCCAATCAAAAGTACTGACAGGAGGCGAAGAAACCTCAGTGTAGGACAGCAACCCACATCTATGTTTTAACCTATGTGCCAATAATAGCAATGTCAACATATGTGTTTACATACTGAACTCAACTTTCTTCTTAAACTAAGTTTTAAACTGTCACTAACACACTTATCTGTACTGGAATCACATTGAGATTAAATTTACATTTCAAAACTCTTGTTCTATTTGAATCATTAAACCCTTACAAAGGAACACTAAGAGTGAGTGTTAACAGTAACTCTTTGGAGAGGTCTCACATGTAGCTTGTATTGCTAACGTTTAGAAACACTTTACTCAATTATTTTTTCTCCAGAAATTTAGAATACCCAAGACACATTTCACATATCAAATGATACCCAAGAAGGAGGAAGAACAAAGTATGGACACTCTTGTCCTTATTAGAAGAGGGAAAAAAATACCCACAGAAGGAGATACAAAGTGTGGAGCAGAGGATCCTATATACACTTACAAAACCCAGACACTATTATCGATGCCCACAAGTACTTGCTGACTGGAGTTGGATATAGCTGTCACCTGAGAAGTTCTACTAGTGCATGACAAATGCAGAGGGGTACACTCTCATCCAACCATTGAACTGAGCACAGGGTCCCCAATGGAGGAGCTAAAGAAAGGACCCAAGGAGCTGAAGGAGTTTACAGCGTCATAGAAGGAACAACAATATGAACCACCCAGTACCCCCAGAGCTCCCAGGGAGAAAACCATCAATCAGTTGGTACACGTGGAGTTACCCACAGCTTCAGATACATAGGCAGCAGAGAATGGACTTGCTGAACACCAAAGGGAGGAGAGGCCCTTGGTCCTAGAAAGACTCGATGCCACAGTGTAGAGGAATACCAGGACAGAGAGGCAGGAGAGGGTTGGTTGGGGGACAAGGGGAGGGGAGATGGCTTAAGGGATTTTTGGGAGGGGGGACCAGGAAAGGGGAGAACATTTGAAATATAAATAAAGAAAATATTAGCCTGAATACCCAAGGCACAAATCGCATAACAAATGACTCCCATGAAGAAGTATGGAGAGGGTCCTGATCCTGGAAAGGATTGATCTAGCATTAGAGGGGAATATAAGGACAGAGAAGAAGGAGGGAGGTGATTGGAGAATGGATGGAGAGAAGAAGGTTTATAGGACATATGGGGAGGGGGGATCTGGGAAAGGGGAAATCATTTGGAATGTAAACAAAGAATATAGAAAAAATATTAAAAATAACAATCTGTGAAGCTCTATACAAAACAATAAAGAAAATATCTAAAAAAAAAAAATAAACGCTTTACTCTCTCTGCTAATTGATCCTTTAAAAACTCAAGGTGGCCAGGTGTGGTAGTGCATATCTATAATGCCTGCATGCATGACACTGAGGCAGGAGAATCACAAATTGGACTTCAGCATGGGCTATATAGTGGTACACTATCACAAAAAAAAAAAAAGAAAAAGAAAAAGAAAGAAGAGAAAATAAAGAAAAAAGGAAAAAGAAAAGAAAGAAAATCTAGCAAGTTCAGAGAAAAATCAGACTTGGACAAGGATAGAACTGAGCTACTAAAAAGGCAAGTGCTTTATATTTTTCTGCTTGGCCGTTGGCCAATCTAGAGCTCAGATTCTAATGATTATCACACTGTATTTCTTTTTCAATTTGTAAAAGTCAAAAAAATGTTTGTATGTGTGGTGCATGTATGCATACATGTATGGATATATGTGCACACATACCAGTGCACATGAATATAGATCTGGTTGATTCAGTCTAGTGTATCGAGCCAGATTACTCCCAGGAACATCATGGCAGTACCTGTAATTCTGAGATTATACGTAGGCTTCCATGTCTACCTATGTATTTGTACTAGGCATCTGAACTCCATTCTTCACAATTGCACAGCAAGCACTTGATCCAGAGAACCATCTTCCCAGATCCTACATGGTATTT
This sequence comes from Apodemus sylvaticus, assembly GCF_947179515.1. Lineage (NCBI taxonomy): Eukaryota > Metazoa > Chordata > Mammalia > Rodentia > Muridae > Apodemus > Apodemus sylvaticus. The sequence continues at coordinate 2,481,240 of NC_067495.1, read as the reverse complement.
CTTAAAATATGGTGAACAGTGCCATCACTTACCATATTGTTCATGAAAGGAGTCCATGGTTGAAAAAAGTCACCACTAGAGATTCCCAACGAATATGATTTTATTAGAGAACCTCAGAAGTCCTACCTTTAAAAAGTGCATTTAAATTTTTCCTTTGAAACACACTTGAAAAACTGCTAGATTTATACTGCTTTGTACAATGATCAGGATCTGAATTCCATATCTTCCTTCCAAAGTAGTATCAAGATCAGGTCAAACAGGTTGAATAACAAAGAATTTACTCTAATATGGACATTGAAACTTTATGCCTATCCTCCCCTCCCCCTCTTCTCTCTCTCTCTCTCTCTCTCTCTCTCTCTCTCTCTCTCTTTCTCTCTCTCATTTAAATTATATACATAATTTAAATAAGTTGGTTCAAAGCATTTATGTCAAATGCTAAGACTGTTTTTTAGCACATTGAATATGTCAGACTGACATCAGATTAGCAACAGAATATTTCTGTATCTTCAAAGGGGTTAGTTGGGTAGTTGCAGAGGCTTCAGAGTTGATACTTCCAGGTATAATGTTGAAATGAAATACTTGGAAATGTTTATGAAAAAGCAATACCTTTTCCATAGGGCAAGTTTGGTACTTTTGTAATCTAGCCATGTCTTCTTAGTCTTGTATTTTTTTTCATATTTTATTTTCCATAAATATATTGCTGGATATAAGAAATAAGATTTCTGTGTTTACTTAGGTGTATGATATACATCAGGAGGACTTTTAAAGAGCAGAATTGCTATTTGTTATTTTGTGGATGGCACCAAGAACTCTCAGAAAGTTGTCTTTACTTAATAAAATCATTCCAAACTCTTGTATTTCAAGACACTTTTCTTTTTATTTTCTATATTCTTTGTTTGCATTCCAAATGATTTCCCCTTTCCAGGTTCCCCCCTCCCCATAAGTTCCATAAGCCCTCTTCCCTCTGCCCCTTCCCCAATCAACCCCCTACCACTTCTCTGTCTTGGTAATACCCTACATTGCTACATCAAGTCTTTCCAGGACCAGGGCCCTCTCCTTCCTTCTTCTTGGGAGTCATTTGATATGTGAATTGTGTCTTGGGTATTCAGAGCTTCTGGGCTAATATCCACTTATCAGTGACTGCATTCCATGTGTGTTCTTTTGAGAGTGGGTCACCTCACTTAGGATGATATTTTCCATTTCCAACCATTTGATAAGAATTTCATGAATTCTAGCTACCTTATTTATAATAGCCAGAATCTGGAAAGATCCCAGATGTCCCTCAACAGAGGAATGGATACAGAAACTGTGGTATATATACACAATGGAGTACTATTCAGCTATTAAAAACAATGAATTCATGAAATTCTTAGGCAAATGAATGGAACTAGAAAGTGTTATCCTGAGCGAGGTATCCCAGTCACAAAAGAAAGCACATGGTATGCACTCACTAATAAGCGGATGCTAGTTCAAAAACACAAAATAAACAAGTTGCAATTCACCCAGCACAGGAAGCTCCAGAAGAAGGACTTAAGTGAGGGAGCTATGGTTCCTCTGAGAAACGGAACAAAATGCTCACAAGAGCAACAAGGGAGGCAATGTGTGGAGCAGAGTCTGAAGTAAAAGCCACCCAGCAAGTGCACTAACTGGGGATTCATTCTATAAATAGTCAGCAAACCCCGATACTACAATGAGAAGACTGTACCAAAAGGAGCATGCCATGGCTGTCTCCAGAGGGGCCCTGCCAGAGTCTTGTGAATTCAGAAGCAGAAACTAGCAACCAAGCTTGGACTGAGCTTGGGGTCCCCGACGGAGGATCTGGAGGGTTGTCTGGAGGAGCTGAAGGGGTATATAGCCCCATGGGAAAAACAATGACTTGGGACACTGAGAAACCCCAGGACTCCCAGGGACTGAATCATCAACGAAGGGGTACACATGGTTCCAGCCAAAAATGTGACAGAGGAATGCCTTTTTGGCCATCAGTGGGAGGAGTGGTCTTTGGTCAGGTAAAAGCTCAACAGAGGCCACAACAAATGGAAACAGATGGGGGGGGGAGAAAGTTGGGGGGGAGGTGGGACTGTATTGGGTAGAGGGGCATATACATGGAGGCAGGGGGAGGGAGGAGGGTAGGGAATCGTTGGGGAGGGGGGCTTTTGGGAGAGGGAAATTGGGAAAGGTTTTACCATTGGCAATGTAAATGAAGAAGATACTCAATAAAAAAAAGAATTTCATGAATTCATTGTTTTTGATTGCTGAGTAATATTCCATTATGTAAATATACCACATTTTCTGAACTATTGCTCCATTAAGGAACATCTTTCCAGCTTCTGGCTATTATAAATAAGGCTGCTATGAACATAGTGGAGCATGTGTCCTAGTTGTATGTCAGGGAATCCTTTGGGTATATGCCCAGGAATGGTATAGCAGGGTCCTCAGGAAGTGTCATGCCCAATTTTCTGAGGAAATGCCAGACTGATTTCTAGAGTGGTTGTACCAGCTTGCAATCCCACCAGCAGTGGAGGATTGTTCCTCTTTCTTCACATCCTCGCCAACACCTGATGTCTCCTGAGTTTTTAATCTTAGTCATCCTGACTGGTGTAAGGTGAAATCTCAGGGTTGTTTTGATTTGCATTTCCCTAATGACTAATGATGTTGAACATTTCTTTAGGTGCTTCTCAGCCATTTGAAATTCTTCAGGTGAAAATTCTTCATAGGCTCTGTACCCAATTTTTTAATAGGGTTATTTGGCTCTCTGGAGTCTAACTTCTTGAATTCTTTGTATATATTGGATATTAGCCCTCTGTTGGATGAAGGGTTGGTAAAGATCTTTTCCCAATTTGTTGGTTGCCATTTTGTCCTTTTGACAGTGTTCTTTGCCTTACAGAAACTTTTTTAATTTTATGAGGTCCCATTTGTCAATTGATCTTAGAGCATAAGCTACTGGTGTTCTGTTCAGGAAAATTTCCCCTGTGCCCATCTGCTTACTGCTCTTTCCCAGTTTCTTTTCTATTATTTTCAGTGTGTCTGGTTTTATGTGGAGGTCCTTGATCCATTTGGAGTTGAGCTTAGTACAAGGAGATAAGAATGGATTGATTTGCATTCTTCTGCATGCTGACCTCCAGTTGAACCAGCACAATTTGTTGAAATGGTTATCTTTTTTCCACTGGATGGTTTTAGCTCCTTTGTCGAAGATCAAGTGACCATAGGTGTGTGGGTTCGTTTCTGGGACTTCAATTCTATTCCATTGACCTACATGCCTGTCACTGTACCAATACCATGCAGTTTTTAACACTATTGTTCTGTAGTACTGCCTGAGGTCCGGGATACTGATTACCCCAGAAGTTCTTTTGTTGTTGAGAATAGTTTTAGCTATCCTGGGTTTTTTGTTATTCCAGATAAATTTGAGAATTGCTCTTTCTAACTCTATGAAAAACTGACTTGGGATTTTGATGGGGATTGCACTGAATCTGTATATTGCTTTTGTCAAGATGGCCATTTTTTACTATGTTAATCCTGCCAATCCACAAGCATAGAGAATTTTTCCATTTTTTGAGGTCTTCTTCAATTTCCTTCTTCAGAGATCTGCAGCTCTTGTCATACAGACCTTTCACTTGTTTGGTTAGAGTCACACCAAGATAGTTTATATTGTTTGTGGCTATTGTGAGGGGTGTCATTTCCCTAATTTCATTCTCAGCCCACTTATCCTTTTAGTATAGGAAGGCTACTGATTTGCTTGAGTTAATTTTATAACCAGCCACTTTGCTGAAGTTGTTTATCAGCCATAGGAGTTCTCTGGTGGAGTTTTTTTGGGTCACTTAAGTATACTATCATATCATCTGCAAATAGTAATAGTTTGACTTCTTTCTTTTCAATTTGTATCCCTTTGACCTCCTTATGTTGTCTAATTGCTCTAGCTAGAACTTCAAGTAATATAATGAAAAGATATGGAGAGAGGGGGCAGCCTTGTCTAGTCCCTGATTTTAGTGGGATTGATTCAAGTTTCTCTCCATTTAGTTTGATGTTGGCTACGGGTTTGCTGTATATTGCTTTTACTATGTTTAGGTATGGGCCTTGAATTCCTGTTCTTTCCAAGACTTTTAGCATGAAAGGATGCTGAATTTTGTCAAATGCTTTTTCAACATCTAATGAAATGTCCATGTGTTTTTTTTCCCTTTGGGTTTGTTTATGTAGTGGATTGCATTAATTGATTTCGTATACTGAGCCATCCATGGATCCCTGGGATGAAGCCTACTTGATCATGGTGAATGATCATTTTGATGTGTTCTTGGATTAGGTTGGCAAGAATTTTACTGTGTATTTTTGCATCAATATTCATAAGGGACATTAGTTTAAATTTCTTTTTCTTTGTTGGATCTTTGTGTGGTTTTGGTGTCAGCGTATTTGTGGCTTCATAGAATGAGTTAGGTAGTGTTCCTTCTCTTTCTATTTTGTGGAATAGTTTGAGGAGTATTAGTGTTAGGTCTTCTTTGAAGGTCTGATAGAATTCTGCACTAAAACCATCTGGTCCTGTGCTGTTTTGGTTGGAAGACTTTCAATGACCACTTCTATTTCTTTAGGGGTTATGGGACTGTTTAGATGATCTATTTGATCCTGATTTGATTTTGGTACTTGGTATCTGTCTAGGAAATTGTCCATTTCCTCCAGATTTTCCATGTGTATTGAGTATAAGCTTTTGTAGTAGGATCTGATGATTTTTTGAATTTCCTCAGTTTCTGTTGTTATATCTCCCTTTTCATTTCTAATTTTGTTAATTTGGATACTGTCTCTTTGACCGCTGATTTTGTCTGGCTAAGGATTTATCTAACTTGTTGATTTTCTCAAAGAACCAGCTCCAGATTTTGTTGATTCTTTGTATGGTTCTCTTTGTTGCTACTTGATTGATTTCAGCCCTGAGTTTGATGATTTCCTGCCTTCTCCTCCTCCTGTGTGAATTAGCTTCTCTTTTTTTCCAGGGCTTTCAGGTGTGCCATTAAGTTGCTAGTGTATGCTCTCTCCAGTTTCTTTTTGGAGGCACTCAGGGTGAAGCCACTTTTCTATAAAAGTAAAAGACTCTTCTACCTGGGGGAAGGCACTGAAACATTTCATCGTCTTATTGTTCATACAGCAGTGTTTATGTCTAAAGATTAAATTGTTTGTTGCTTTCAGTCCTTCTACAAAAGGGAGTAGATATTCTGCTTAAGTTAAAGGTGTGAAACTTATAACCTGTTGAACTCAATTAGAATACTAATTTCTTGTCAAGAGTTCTCTGAGATCACAGAGAGTTCTCTACTTTCCCAAAGAGTATATCACCATCCCCTACCCTATCTGGGAACCAGGAGCTTGGAAAAACAGTGGACATTATTAGAGAAGGAAAATACATTATCAGCCCATTGTGCTTCTGTTTCTATATATACCACAAGTGTCTGCTCCCAAGAGAGTCAGCAAGACCTTTCCTTACACTAAATGAACCAGCCTGTGCAATGTGGGCAAGTTATCTCTATTTGAAAACTCTCAGCCTTTAATTTGACTCTTTTATTTTTACTCCACAATATAGAAATATTTCCAGAACCTAAAGTGGTTCTGATTAGAGGTGAAGTCAAGAATCCTTTGGCTCCAATTAAAATGGGTTATAAGTCATTTTCCATGGTAATGGCTGCAGAATAAAAGCAAGTTAAATTTCCCTTTTTTTGATCACAGGTTTGTCTCTTGAATTATTCTATTCACCAGCAAATGTTGGCCCAGCTTTCTGGACTGCCCATGGAGGAGGCATTCACAGGCTTCCCAATTAACACCCTGTTAAGCTGCACACCTGTGGTGAAATTAGCCTCAAATCATGATGCCGAAGCTTTGAATCCCTTCACATCTATCTTACTGTCTGGAAAGTCAAATTTCAAGTGCTATGAAATGATTCCTAGTGTTGTTGGAATGGCAACTGCTTTCTTTGTCATGCTTTTGGAATGGTTAGGGATGGAGGTGTACATGGGATGGTCGTTTGCATTATGAAGCAGTTTACTTATTTAATGAAAACTTTATCAAGGTACAGTTAAAATATCATAAAATTCAACCACATTAAGTGCACAATTTCACTGTTGTTAGTATATTTCCTAAGTTGTGAAACCACCATCATGATTCAATTTTTAGATATTTCCATCATTCCTATTAGAAACCATTTCTCATTAACCATTTTTCCCCTATCCACACATCAAGTCCTAGTCAAATAATCTACTTTCTATTTTACAGATTTATCCATTCTGAACATTTTATATAATTGGGATTGGGCAATATGTGGTCTTTTGTGTGTTTTGAGGATTGGATTCCTCCACATTGTAGCATGCATCAGTACACTGTTCCTTTCTCTTGCTAAAGAGTATATCACTGTACAAAAGAATCACATTTTCTCTAACCATTTATCAGTTCACAGACATTAGCACTGTTTCTACATTTTGGCTATTATGAATAATTCTGGAATAAACATTCACATATATGACTTCATATAGATGCAATTATTTCTAATTAACATGTTAAAGGCAGATTTAAACTCAGCTGAAACCCGCCTCATGAAGCTAAGGGGCTGGGATATTTTCAGAGCAAGTGGCAATAATATAAAAGAATCAATAATTAAAGCACTAACACAAAAATTCATATAAATTCTCAAAGCATTTATGAAAAGTTTGTTGTTTTCTTTCTTTCTTTTGTACTACTGAGTACTGAATGCAAAACCTCATTTATCCCACTAAGCTTGTTCCTCACCCACCAAATTTGGATTTTATTAGAAGTTCTAGGTCATAGCTTTTCCTTGTCCATAGGCAGTGAGCTGAGCTATTTTCAATGGCTGTAAGCGTGGTCAAAGGTTAAAAGAATCTGCCCGCCTGAGTTTAAAGGATTGACTGGTACTCAAGCTCTGCCTGCCTCTTCTATGTCTAGCTCTGCCACACTGGGAAACTGTTAAAAGCTGTGTCCCTCTGTTTCTTTCAAAACTGTGCCCAAACAGATCCAATGGTGAAGTTAAAGATTCTCCAGGCATTTAAAGCACCTCAAATGAAATAGTAGACCTCTATATATGCAAAAGATTTTGTGTTGGCAAAGGTAAAATGTTTAGTCAGCCTCTTTGCTCAGTCGGGGAGACCCTAAAAGTCAATAAATCTACAAAGTTTTGTTTTATACATTTGAGCTGGTAAGAATACAATTCTCATTTCCTTCAAGATCAAAAAGTGTTTACGGTTCTAGTAATAGTAAAGCTTTGATTGGAGGAACTGTTTTTCTGAGTTCCCAAATACAAGCTGTTAACTGTATTCTAAGATGAATCCAGTTTTTTGTCACAATGCAACTCAGGTTTAGACCATGAAAAGAGTTCCAAAGGCAGAAGCAATGAGCAATTCATTACGAGGAGCGAGCACATGGCGTTTCTACCACTCTTGAGAAGGCTCACAGGGCTCGGTGAAGATGAGCAGAACAAAGCTAGTTTTATTTTATTTTATTTATTTTTGTCGTATTTTCATTCTAGAAGGAGAGCTGGTCACTTGAAGATAATTTTCAAAAAGTTGGAAAAGTTTTTCTGAAGCAAATATAAAAACAAATATACATTAGAGAGTTCAGGACTAGGGATTGAGCTCGATGGTGACTCACTTGTCTAGCATTCACAAGGCCTTACACTGAACCCCCCGTACAGTAACAACAGAAACTATTTCATTCAGTCCATCATGAAAGAAACAGACAGTGAAATGGAGCCCCCATGCTTATTTTTGTAAGTAGAATTGAATTTGAACATATTAACATTAGTTGTATTTGAACATATGTAGCATACTGATGCCTACAGCTAGATCAATTATTGCAAAAAAGATACTATTGCACTCTAGATTAAAGTATTTATGGTTGTGTTCTTTTACAGGAAAGGGTGGAGGAAGCTCTTGCCAACCTTTTCTGGACAATGCATGATGTTCATTGAGGCATATGTTTTCTTTTTTTTCCTTTAGTCTCCAGGAAAACATTTTAAAGTTAATGAACACATAGCTAATCAAACAATAGAAGCTTGAAAATTCAGAGACGAAACTGATAATATTCTATAAGATTTTATAAAGTAGAAGGGCTGGTATTTGATTTTATGAAGATAATTATGTGAGGTCTAGATACTGGGCAAAGGGTGGTCAGTTCTAGGTAGATATAAAAGTGTGGGAAGAGGTGAGGGGGCTCCCAGCTTATGGAAGGCCTGACAATCAGACTGATTAGGAGCGGAGCTAAGAGGAAGGTCTGTTAGATGCAAATCCTCAAAGAAATATCTCTGTACACTGGTGTACATTCACATATATACTGCTAAGGATAGAAATTGAGAGCTTCCAGTTGCATATGTAGCAGAGGATTACTTTGTCTGGCATCAGTGAGAGGGGAGACCCTTAGTTCTGTAGAGGCTTGATGCCCCAGTGTAGGGGATTGCTAGAGTGGTGAGGCAGGAGTGGGTGAGTGGGTGAGCTTCCTCACAGAAGCAGGGGGAAGAGGATGGGATAGGATAGGGGGTTGCAGAGGGGAAACAGGGAAGGGGGATAGCATTTGAAATCTAAATAAATAAAATAACTGATAAAATTACACACACACACACACACACACACACACACACACATGAAATTGAGAACTTGGTCATGTTAAGAAAATACTGTACCACTGAGTTATATTCTCTCTAAGCCAGAACAAAAATGTGACTCTCCAATTGCTTCTAAGTGTAGTCAGTTTGTGGGAGGCCAGAATTAAATGTACTGGTTTAAGGATTCCTAATACCAGCCTCCAAAATATTTCATGAATACTTCAGATTGTTTCAGGTGTCTGATTTTTCTAATTTTAGTCTCTCCTCTGGTTCAACAGTATCCGAGACTTCTGTTAAAATGCAAGAAGCATATATTTTGGAATACTTTCATATTCTAGAACTCTCATTTGTCCATTTTGTGTTGCTATAAAAATATCTGAGCCTAGGTTCTTTACAAATAGAAATGGTTTATTTTAACACAATTTTGGAAAATGAAAGTTCAGGATTCGGGCAGTTTTATCTGTAGCATTTTGAACTCCATTGCGTCACAGAAGAATGATATCATTGCATGTGTAGAAGAGATAACCCTGTTTAATAGTTAAAGACCAGGCAGGGCTGGGCTTAGTGTTTTATAGCATCTCAAGTTCATAAGAACTAATCTACTGCAAGATGTAGGCCATTCCATGAGACCTTCACAAAGGCACAGGTGACTCAGTCACTTCCCATGTAGCTTCTACCACCTTCAGTATTGTTACATTGTAAACCAATCTCCCAACATAGAAGATGTTGGAGGAAAATCCTATCAATACCACAGCAGTACACCCACTGGTCATTGAAAAAAAAATCATAGCTACTATTTGTTGATCCATTTCCTCAGAACAAGAAGTAGTCTGTCTACATAAAGGGACATGATTCCACTTTTCGAAGTTGTTTTGGACCCTAAGATCCAGTCAAATATGGGGAAGACACCTCTTTGAAATACCCCAGTTCAGACACCTATAGATGGTGGACAGATTTGCACCTAAAGGCTCTAATGATGACTTTTAGGATAGGACTGGAACAGAAACATAAGGCCTTTTGAAACCATACCTCTATGAGCCCCTATTGATTTTTTTTTTTTTTTAGTTTCTTTGCCATGTTTTTAGTTTTATGAGTTTTTACAAGAGGCAAGGTAAAAAGTTAAGAGTATGAAGTTCGGTTTGGCAGAAGGAACAGGCAGAAGTTGTACAGGGGGCAGCTCTCTGCCAGTGGTTTTTCAAAGCAGAGGAGTGCTCTCATTGCCAGGACATCCCTTGAGAAGATGGCAATGCCTATGGGCCCAGAAAGAGCACAGAAGTAAACCATTCCTAAAAATGTTTCAGGGAAGAATGTCTGCTTTATCTCATATAAGCAACCACTTATATAGTAGAAGCCTATCAGTTGTGATTGGTTAGCACATTCACTCAGATTAGACAGTAAGAGCTCACAACTCCAAGGTCCTATACAGAAGAAGCACATTAAAGGAGATGTGGAGAGTACAGAGTAGAGACTGCAAGCCAGCTATAGGCTACCAATGCTACTTCAGAATTCAGTGTTCTTACTCCTGGGAAATGGTGTTCTATGCTTATTTAGAAGCACAGTATGTCAAATATATTGGCCTCCAGGCCATGCCTCCATTTTTTCCTACAGAGGAGAATACAATATTTTGTTGGTTCTCTCATTTCACTATTATCTCTGCTTTAATATTTCCTAGTGTTCAATACTGAAATTTATTTGTGTGTTAGATATATGTGTTCCACTACATCAAATATTGCCAAATAGTTTTCCTTGAGTGCCTGGCCAGATGTTTAGTTCCACTGCCAATGCCTGAGCTTTGTTCCACGTTCTCACAGATTCTTAATGTTGTCAGGCACTTTTTAAATAGTCAGGAATTGTAGTGTGCTCAACTTAATTCTTCATATTGTCAAACTTTCTAAGAATTTAAAATATAGTAGTATTTCATTGTATATTAAAATTTATCCTAATTATTAATGGAAGTGAATACTTTTATGTGTTATTCAGTCATTGGAATTTCCTCTTTTGCCAAGTGGTAGATTGAATCTCAGCTGATTATATTATATTATTATTATATTATATTTTGTAGTCGGTTCTCTTAGTTTTTCCTTTAATGTTCTGAAGACTAGCTCTTCATTATTTGTATATTTTGCAATTGTCTCTTACCATGCTATGGCTTGCCTTCATTCTTTCTTGAAAGTATCTGTTATTCAATCAAATTCTTAATTTAAAATAATAAGAACTATCATGGTCTTTAATGGCAATATAACTTTAATGAAGAGAAGGCTGTAAAGAGGCTTTTTGCCAAAACCCAGATGAATCACATTTATAGTTATTAGAAGAAAGCCTACACATTATTGACATGTTTTTAAGTGAAACAAAAAGTATCACAATTTTCTGATGAGAAGTGCTTATCAGACACAGATGCAGAATATAATTATAAGGTACAAAGAACTGGGATAAAAAGCCCACCCACAGACTAATCCTATACTCTTTGCTAATTATTTAAAACATTATAATATTTGTTTCTTCATTTGGCTTTAAAATTCAGTCTAGCAAATAGAACTCATTCTGTTTTGAGATAAAATTTTAAAATATGGAAAGCAAATGCTGGGACATGCTTGGTACTGTAGTTATGTAGAATAGGAAAATACCTTATTCTCTATACATGCTAGATTTATAGATCAAGCACATGTAAAAAAAACATTAGAAATGGCAAGATATCAGTATGTTTAGTGCTGTGCCTCATTTTAATAGTGTAATTTAGTTCTCTGGAATCTAATTTCTTGAGTTCTTTGTATATATTGGATATATATTGGATATTAGCTCTCTATCAGATGTAGGTTTGGTAAAGATCTTTTCCTAACCTGCAGGTTGCTGTTTTTTCCTGTTGACAGTGTCCTTTGCATTACAGAAGCTTTTCAGTTTTATGAGATCCCAATTTTTTTAAAATTATCTTTTACACACACACACACACACACACACACACACATACACACACACACACTAACTTTAGGCTTTATGTTCTTATGGGATTTCCAAATATGCAAACAAGTGGGTCTCCAGGTTTATATCTGTTTCTTGTGATTTTAGGGGTAAGGGTTCTTTTCCTTCTGTTATTTTGTCATATCATTATGTTTATTTTTTATTATTATCCATTAGAAGAGTGTTTTCCAATGATAGACCAAAAGGAAGTGAATCTTGTGGGTGGTAGGGGATGTGTGGAGGAGAAGAGGGAGGGGAAACCATAATCAGGATATGTTTTATAAAAGAAATATATTTTCAGTAAAAGAAAATTTAAGAAGTAGGTATTTATGAAGAAAAATAATTTGACAGAGAGGTATATAATCCAGTAAACTTGGCAAAATATAGCAAGGCCTATTTGTTGAGATTCTTTTTTGTATCCCTGTTCCCTCAGAGATAAAAATATTTCTTCCTTTCAGTTATAGTAAAATATGATGGCTTATTTTACATATCAAATTAAGTGGTTAAGGAACACTCAGATAGCCAAGAAAACATTATTTCTTGGTATATCTGATTGAGAGTTTCTGAGAATGTTTAGAATTTAAATCAGTAAAGAAGATCTACTCTCATCATTGTAGGCGGCTATCATCTACACTGACAGACTAGATAGGAAAAAAAAACTAAGGAAGGTGCAAAGAGAATCTTCTATCCCCAGACTTCAGGATTCAAGGTTTCTATGGTCTTGAATTCAGGCTCTTATACCAGCAGTTCCCCAGTTTGTCAGGCCTGCAACCTGTACTGAGAGCTATAGCACTGGCTTCCCTGGCTCTCAAACTAAATTACACCACTGGCCTCTTTGCTCTCTAGATGACAGGCTATAAAAAACAAGTCAGTTGCCATGAGAGTTGTCTTCTTGCTTTTGCCTTTTTCCTCTACTGTTGAGGTGCTGCAGTTAGAGCTACCCCATCCTCACTCACACTAGGTTCTTCATTGGTGTGAGAAGCATGGGGAAGCAGGAGGAATATTAGTGCTCACAATAAGTAAATAAGTCATGTTGCCACACTAAAAATCATTTTAATACTAGGGAAAGGGACTGAGTGCTCAGACAAGTGAACACGAAGAAGAATTATCCTGCGATAGTTTGACAATAAAACTTAAAGCCAAGGAAAATATATAAAATTTAAAATGTCACATCTCAACTCCAAATGGATCAAGGACCGCCACATAAAACCAGACACTCTGAAGCTAATAGAAAAGAAACTGGGGAAGACCCATGATGACATCGGTACAGGGGGGAAAGTTCCTGAACAGAACACCAACTTATGCTCTAAGATCAAGAATTGACAACTGGGACCTCATTAAATTACAAAGTTTCTGTAAGGCAAAGGACACCATCAAAAGGACAAAACGGCAACCAACAAATTGGGAAAAGATCTTCACCAACCCTACATCAGATAGAGGGCTAATATCCAATATATATAAAGAACTCAAGAAGTTAGACCCCAGAAAACCAAATAACCCTATTAAAAAAATGGGGTACAGAGCTAAATAAAGAATTTTTCACCTAAAGAACTTCGGATGGCGGAGAAGCATCTTAAAAAATGCTCAACTTCATTAGTCATTAGGGAAATGCAAATGAAAACAACCCTGAGATTTCACCTTACACCAGTCAGAATGGCTAAGATTAAAAACTCAGAAGACAGCAGGTGAGGATGTGGAGAAAGAGGATCACTCCTCCACTGCTGGTGGGGTTGCAAACTGGTACAACCACTCTGGAAATCAGTCTAGCGGTTCCTCAGAAAACTGGGCACCTCACTTCCAGAGGATCCTGCTATACCATTCCTGGGCATATACCCAGAAGATTCCTCAGCATGTAATAAGGATATGTGCTCCACTATGTTCATAGCAGCCCTATTTATAATAGCCAGAAGCTGGAAAGAACCCAGGTATCCCTCAACGGAGGAGTGGATGCAAAAAATGTGGTATATTTACACAATGGAGTACTATTCAGCCATTAGAAACAATGAATTCATGAAATTCTTAGAGAAATGGATGGAGTTGGAGAACATCATACTAACTGAGGTAACCCAGACTCAAAAGGTGAATCATGGTATGCACTCACTAATAAGTGGATATTAGCCTAGAAAATTGGAATACCCAGAACATAATCCACACATCAAATGAGGTACAAGAAGAATGGAGGAGTGGCCCCTGGTTCTGGAAAGACTCAGTGTAGGAATATAGGGCAAAAACAGAACAGGGAAGTGGGAAGGGGTGGGTGGGAGGACGGGGGGGCGAAGGGGGCTTATGTGACTTTCGGGGAATGGGAGGCCTGAAAAGGGGAAATCATTTGAAATGTAAATAAAAATATATTGAATAAAAAAATCAAATGTCACATCTGCAAAATCTTATTGAAAGTGGTAGTTTTATTCACAAAATTTCTGGAAAATAAAATACCACCCTCTTAGGTGTATACCAGAATAGTCAGACCGCTGATAACTAATTCGTCAGGGAAAATTTACTTATTTTTATTTAATTCATCAGTCTAAAACTTTATTTTATTATAAAACCATTTTTACATAACATACACTAATATCCTGTTCTGTTGGAAGGCACTTGGGAAATATTGGTCTGGGATGACATCCAGGGATTTCTAGATCATGTAATAAAGGATGAGTCTTTTAATTGAGTTAAGAAATAAATGAGTAAGAACAGATTTGTGGGACAATATAAGCTTAGCTTACATATTTCAAAGGTCAGAAGGATATCTCAGATAAGCAACCGAATACATAGCCCCAGAGGTTAAGTATGAGAGATCAAGCGTGCAGAAATATATTTGAGAATCATCAGAGTTTAATTCAAAGGAAAGCACATAAGCACATTTACAGCTAGGGGTTTACTGACCAGCAAATTTGAACCTCAATAAGTCATTCATATAAGTAAAAGATGATAGCCAGGAAAATGACATTGACAACACTATTCATTCCATTATTTTCTCACTGATTTACTTCTTAGGAATTTTACATTTTATATGCGTACATGTCTACTGAGCCATCCATTTGGTTTGTCTATTTCTATGCCAGTATTAGTCTACATTAATAGTTATTATCTCTCCTTATTTCCTTCCTTCCTTCCTTCCTTCATCCTTTCCTAAGCTTTCTCCTCCCTCTCTCTTTAAGATAAGTCGTGCTGTATAGCTCACACTGACCTTCAATTCACCCATATCCTCCCCCCTTAGCCACCCAAGTTCTAGGATTATAGATATGAGCCACCATATGTAACCAATAATTAGCTTTATATAAGTTGATATCAGAATCAAGTGCACTGGTACATGCTTTTAATCTGAGCAGAAGCAAGCAGATATCTGTGAGTTCAGGGATAGCCTAGTCTACATAGCAAGTTCTAAGACTGCTAGGGAAAGTAAAGTAAGACCCTGAATAAAAAACAAAACACAAAACAGAAAGAAAAAATACATTATCTGGTAAACAAAATCTATTCATATTGTTCTTGAAAAAATATTGGCTATTTTTGAACCATCTGTTCTTCCAAATAAGCATATCAAGTTCTATAACTTGATATTTTCATTAAAAAGATTTGTTTTGAAACTGATATTTTTAGTATAAAGAGTTGCAGTGATTTTAATGAGAATGGTCCCCATTAAGCTCATTGTCTTAGGATTTCTATTGCTGTAAAAGGGCCCATTGAGCACAGCAACACTTATAAATGAAAACATTTAATGGGGGCTGACTTACAGTTTCAGATTTTAGTCTATTATCATCATGGTGGGAAACATAGCCGCATGCAGGCAGACACGGTACTAGAAAAGGGGCTAAGAGGTCTACAACTTGATCCACAGGTAACAGAAGAAGACTGTCACACTGAGTATATGAGACTTCAAAGCCCAACCCCTTACATAGAACTTACATGCTGAAAAAAATCCACAGACATTTCACAGTTACTGATTTTGCCTCATGTCCTTCAACTTTTATTTATATTTTCTTTCCCCTGTGTCAAAATTCCTATGGAGACTAACCAATTACTCATTGCTTTATCCAGTAGTAAACATGCAGCAATTTCAGAATAATGACATCAGTGCTATAACACTGATATGATTTATAAAGCACGTAATTCATGAGTTGAAAATCAATTTTGATAGTTTGAGATTGTATTTTTGTTTGTTGTTTGCTTGCTTGGTTGTCCTCTGATTTTGTTTACACTGAGGATGTGTGTGGGACCATGAAAGGTTCATAGTTGAGCTAAGACTGGAAGCCCCAAGACCCTGAAGGAAAGGTAGGAGCTTGGCCCACTCCCAGGCATCAGGCCCCTGTTACTAGCTGCAGCCCCTATATATTTGTGCCCATCAGTCATGTAAGGGCAATGCCCCAAGACCATTCACATGTAGATGAGGAAAAGGACAAAGTATTTCCTCTTTCATGACTTCTGCCTGCTGGTCAAAGTTGTCCTATATTTTTTAAGTGTTTTTTGCATTTCCTCCTTATTGGCTACTATCGTTTGACCCATATTCTCCTGAATTTCTTTAAGTGATTTTTGTGTTTCCCTTGTAAAGGCTTCTAGCTTTTGATCATTTTTCTCCTGAATTTTCTTAAGAGATTTATTTATGTCCTTCATGTGTTCTTGTAAGAGCATCATGACCAGTTATTTTAAATCCAAATCTTGCTTTTCTGGTGTGTTGGGGTATCCAGGACTTGCCGTGAAAGCTGCCTCCCTGCAGCCAGCCTCCTCCTCCCCATGAAAGGCTTTTAATATCAGGCCCACCCTGAGACCTAGGGTATGTTTTTACATATCCACTTCCCACCATGACAATAAATGCCATAAAATCATGGACTATCTCTTTTTTTTTCCACATGCACTGCATGCAACTCCTGCACATGCAGGCAATCATTCATACACAATAATAATCATTACATTGTTTTTTTTTTACTTTTTTTATTCGATATAATTTTTTATTTACATTTCAAATGATTTCCCCTTTTCTAGCCCCCTACTCCCTGAAAGTCCCATAAGCCCCTTTCTCTTCCCCTGTCCTCCCACCCACCCCTTCCCACTTCCCCGTTCTGGTTTTGCCGAATACTGCTTCACTGAGTCTTTCCAGAACAAGGGGCCACTCCTCCTTTCTTCTTGTACCTCATTTGATGTGTGGGTTATGTTTTGGGTATCTCTTTTTTTATGGAGATCCACAATGGAGAGCCATGGAAAAGGCCTTCGCCTTCACCTATAGAGCCACCACCTAGTCTCCCATAGAAGGCCTCTCTATGCTCACAGCTATGACCACCACCAAGCCCAGGCCCAAGCCTGCTGCTGCCCATCAAACCAAGGACTATCATTGTGGGACCAGCTGCAGCAGCCCCCCTTACCCCCCCCCAGCCCCAGGCCAGATCCAGCCCGCAGCCCCAGATTCCAGATTCTGTTCTCCGCTGTTCTGCAACCTCCAGTGGAGCCTGGGTATCCAAGAGCCTGAGAACCTCATGGACCCACAAACTTGGGGACCCCCAAACCAGCTCCAGCTGTGCTGTGCTGTGCTGTGCCTCATATTGTGCTTCCCCACCCTGAGCAGTGCGTTGGTGCTCCCCTATGGCCCAGCATCCTCCCAGTGACAACGTAGAGTAAGCACTGTCAAATTCCCCCACATCCTGTCTCAGCAAGTGGGCATGCTCTGTGTTAGAGCGGACACAGGACTTGCAACCCTACAGATGTATGATCATACTTCACTTTTCCAGATAGGAAACAGGTATTTGACTGTTTTCTCCTTGCTTTTGCTAACCATTTTGGCCTATACTTTTTTTTATTTTTCTTTGTTCCTATGTGGCCTTCATCTTTCAGTACTACAATTAATACAGTCAGTTCTTTGTTTATAAATCTTTGGAGATTTTGTCTGCTTTTCCTATCTCATATATATATAAACGGGTGTGTGTGTGTATGTGTGTGTCAGTGAAACACCTTGTATATACATCTTTTTCCAATCTGGACATATGTATTTTACCCCTTGCTAAGTCACAGCATGATACGGATGTGATTTTGCTAGATATCTACAAGTTGTTCTTTGTAGAGATGGGGTTTTTCGATTTCCATTCCCATCAGCTATGTTCCCTCAGCCAATTTGCTAAGTGTGAAATGATCTTTCTTCACAGTTTATTTTTCTTACATCATAGGGTTCAGTTCAACTAGTACTTTTCTTGAACTATGTGCTCATATCTCTATTTTAGTTTTTCCTATGATGGAGGAACTTTTTTCTTTGATATAATTTCAGATGGCCTGTATTTTCCAACTTTATGATTCTCTTTTCACTTACTAATTTTTCATTGCAATGAGACTTGTCAGTCATTTCTCTTATTATTTCTGTAATTAAAACATTACTGGGAATTTTCCCAACTCCTAGGTCATAGCAGAATTCACAGATGGTTTCCTTTGATGCTTTTTTAAATTAAAATTTCTTTTTTTAAATTGTAGCTAGTATATGCTGTGAGCAATCTCACAGTTTTTGATAAGGCTTTCTTATTATCCTACTGCAACTAAACAGAAGACAATCTTTTCCTCTGTGACTTGAGATGTCACTTTTACTACATATTCAAGTTTTATACATAATAATATCTATTTCTTGGTCATTCTGTTCTTTCCCATTGTTCCATTGATGTGTTATGCATCAATAACAATATGCTGTAGTTTTTAAGGGTATGTAGCTTTTGATTATTGTATTACTAGATCCTTCATAACTGCTTTCTTCTTTCAGGTTTTTATATCTGGTGTTACTTGAGAACTTCATCTAAAATAAAGCCAGTAAGTTCACATGGAATCACAAATAAGTTAGACTAGCTAGAAAAGCAGAATCTTGCATATTCCAGATTGACGTTAAAGTCAATACGTAGTAGAGAATGACTTTGAACTCCTGATCCTCCTTTCTCCATATCTCCATCTTGGTATTACAGTTGTGTGTCACCATACCCTGCATTATGTGATAAGAGAAATGGAATCCGGGACTTTGTGCACAAAAAAATCATTTTCCAACTGAAATTCCTAAGTGAATTTGATAATTGACTTGCCAAACAAGAAAAATACCTGTGAATGTTTTCCTTCCAATTAAGTGTGTTAAATTAAGTTAGCACACTTAATGTTAAGTGTGTCATTAACTTGATGACATCTAACTCCTGATGTGTTGAATTTTTAACACAGTAATATCCATGTATTTCTGTTTATTTTGGACTATTTTTAGTCTTAAGACTGTTATACAGTTTTGTCTGAATACAGAGGTGGATGATAGTGTTCCTGAAAATGCTTGGGAACAGAAGTATTTGAGATTTGTATTCAGATTTTAGAATATCTGTATAGACATAATATCTTAGAGACAGACTGAGTTTGGTCTAAACATGAAATCAATTTACATTTCAAATATACCTTATGTACATAGCCTGAAGGTAGTGTCATACAAATTTTTTAGTGCACATGTAGTTATGATGTGGGATTTTCTGCTTGTGGCATCATACTGGTAATCAAAAACATTTGAACTATAGAACTTTGAAATTTTGTATTTCAGACACTTGACCTGCATTTGAATAGATTTTAAATTGAGTACCTAGTTTTTTATGTTTTATAAAACTATTAGCTCCCTCTAAATCTTTTTTCTGACTAATGTTTATGTATATGAAGTTCCTCTTAGTCTTTTTACAGCTGATATTACTTCATTCCTTTTCTTGACCTTAAATTAAAAGTGTAGGGGGAAAGACTGATCAAATAAAAAAAATTATTTCCTCTTCAAACATATGACACCCATTGTTACTAAAATGTATAATTTGTTATGGTAATGTAAGTAAGAATGACCTCCTCCATCCCCCCACTCCCCCGCCAGCCATGGGCTTATATACTGGAATGCTTAGTTACCAGGGAGGGGCACTATTTGAAAGAATTAGAGGAATTAAGAGCTATCACCCTGTTGGAGAAATTGAATTATTAAATATGGGCTTTGAGGTTTGAAAAGCCTATGTCAAGTCCAATATCTACCTGCCCGCCCGTCCACCCATCCATCCGTCGGTCTGCCTGCCTGCCTGTCTGTCTGTCTGTCTATCTGAGCCTGCTTTTCCAGTACCATGCTTTCCACCATACTACCTGCCATGATGGCACTAGAGTGACACTCTAAAACTGGCACTAGAGTAAACTCTAAAAGAAAGCCCCAATTACTTTCTTTCCTGTATAAGAGTTGCCCTGGTCATGGTGCCTCTGCACAGCAATAGAACAGTGACTAAGACATCTTTTGGTAATTTTACTACAATGTTGTCATCTTGGAAGCTCTTTACTATGAGATATCTAGTCATGTGTTTGTTTTAATTATATTGGGTCCTAAAAAAATGTGTTCCTGCACATTCAAACTTTTATTAATTAAGAAGATTTTCACAGGTTGGAGAGACTGCTGACGAAGCATGAGGACCTCAGTTTGACTCCTTAGCAGAAACATAAAAGTTGACCTTGGAGTCAATACCTATATCCCCAGAATTGGCAGGATGAAGACAAGAGGATCCTGGGAGTTTACTGGCCAGGTAACTACAGCAGTGAGCCTCAAGTTCAGTGGAAGACCCTGTCTAGAGACAAGAAGACAAAGAATTATAGAGTTTCCACAAGCATGCACACATGGGCATGCACATACAAGCACACATATGATTCTCATTCATTTTATAGTCAAATTAATTTTCTACTACCTCTATTTCCATTCTGAAAATTCCATTATACAAATATGAAAACATTTAATATGTCATATATGTATTTTATCTTCTGTCACATTTATCTCTTTGCTTTATACTCCATTTTTATGACTAATTCATTGTTCTATAATTTCTACTTTCAGTCCAGTCTTTACTACATTATATTAAATATTTATGATCAGACACTGGATTCCCAAGATCCTTAGTCTATTTTAAAAAATATATTTCTGCTTTCTTTCTTTCTCCCATCCCTACTTTCTTTGAGACAGCATTTTGTTAATTGTCCAAGAAATGTCATGAATTTGCAACCCTATTAATTCTGCCTCCAACATCCTATGATTACACACATATATGGTACATGCCTGGCCCTGAATTCTTTAAATCAAAGTTATTCTTTCATTTTTGTCTTTGAACATTTTATGTATGCCATTGTAAAACCTTCATCAGCATATTATATGAAAGTAATTTGCTATGGAATGAATTTGTCAGCAACTCATTTGGCTGATTCTCTTGTACAGTATTAGATCTCTCCTTGCATAACCAAATTTTGATTTGTAGCCTCATTATTTTTTCTCTCTTACTTGACTTTGCATTCTTCCTTTTATTCTGACTGTTTTATAGTTAAGTCTGATAGTTATACTTCAGAATTCTTCTCTCACATTGATCTAACAAATACAAAGACAGCAGCTATGTTCCTTCAACTCCAGGTTTGAAGGCAGTCTTTGTTCCTTTTATTCTCCTGAACCTGCAAGTTGCTTCTAGTTGTAGCACTGGTTAATGTTGGGAGGAAATTCTTTAAGAGCTCTGAGAAAAGTGAAGGCCCTCCTAGCCTCCAGCTATACCCAGTTTTTGTATATTTGTCTTGTATCACACTCTTGGTTTATATGTCTGTGCCTTTACTTGGCCTTGTAGAAATGAGACTTCAGGCTACTACTGCATGTTCTCAGGCCCTGAGCTCCACAGGCTTGTAGTCTCAGCCTACCTCTGCAGCACAGGTAAACATTACTTGTACTTGACTTTCACTACATCCTTTAAAAGTAAAAGATACTTTTTGTATCTTCTGCCTCATGCCAAGAGTTTGATTCCTGGACAATTTTAGAGGAAGAATTCACTAAGGAATAGATAATTAGAAATTCAATTGAGGCATCTATTGAGCCTTCACTGGACCAAGGACCACTCCTCCCACAAGACATTCCTCTGCCACATTTTTTGGCTGGAACCATTGGAACCATGTGTGCCCCTTGGTTGATGGTTCAGTTCCTGGGAGTCCTGGAGCGTCTGGATGGCCGACATCGTTGTTCTTCCTATGGGGCTGTAAACCCTGGAGGACTCCTCCAGACTACCCTCCAACTCCTCCATTGGGGACCCCACACCCAGTCCAATGGTTGGCTGCTAGCATCTGCCTCTGTATTTGTAAGGCTCTCACAGGGCCCCTCTGGAGACAACCATGGCATGCTCCTTTTGGTATGCACTTCTTGTTGTCTATAATAGTGTCAGAATTTGGTGACTGTTTATAGGATGAATCCCCAGGTAGGACAGTCTCTGGGTGGCCTTTACTTCAGTTTGTGCTCCATACTTTGCCTCCTTTATTGCTTCTGTGAGTATTTTATTCCCTTTCTCAGAGGAACCAAAGCATTCCCACTTTGGTCCTCCTCCTTCTTGAGCTTCCTGTGGTCTGTGAATTGTAACTTGTTTATTTTGAGCTTTTGGGCTAATATCCACTTATCAGTGAGTGCATACCATGTGTATTCCTTGAGTGGGGTAGGAGGTGGGAGTGGGTTGGGTGGAGGGGCATATACTTGGAGGCAGGGGGTGGGAGGAAGGGTTGGGGGCTTTGGGGGGGGAACTGAGAAAGGTTTTGGCACTTGAAAAGTAAATGAAGATTATATTCAATAAAAAGAAAATAAAAAATAGAAAAAGAAATTAAAAAAAGAAATCCAATTGATTCTGATTCTTTACCTCACTCACTATGAATGGAATATCAGTTGTGACTACATATGACTGTCACATGATTCTATCAAAACCTTAAGGCTACTTTAAAGATACTGGACATTTTCAGCTCATGTAGGAAGAGATAGTTCTGCCTCCCCTTCCACAAAAACTCATGACGGTGGTGAATTCTTAAAGCTGGAAAGAAAAACCAGATTTAGGGCTGCCAAGCTTAGCACATAACCTAGAAATATCTGAATCTGTGAAGACATATTCTCTGTATAACCTTTGCATGCATTCTTTCCTTTCTATACAAAGAAACACTCAAACAGTAACATGTTAACATTTAATGCTCAGGCCATGGGAGTAGTAGGCCCTACAGATCAGTATGAACACATGAAGCAGAGGGGTTTCATTATTGTTGAAACTCACAATGGCCTGATTTTATACTTTATCATAGCTTTAAATCTGCATTGCTTGGAACTCTAAAGGCCCATCTGTTCCAACAGAAGACTTTGTCAACTTTATATTTTTATGATATTACTGAAATTGCAGGTTTTGGAGATATTTGTAGAGTTTGAGCTTAAAATGATGAGAAAAATAATCTATAAAAAGGGTTGGGATGGCATCAAGTTTTTAACAGCTACCATGCGATCACAGATGCCAGGGACATTTAACAATTTAATTATATTGAACTTGAGGTTCTTCTGTTTTAAAACTTACAGACTTTTGGTAACTTAGGAAATGGGGAGAAGATAAAGAATAGTACTTCAAGAATCTCTTTTCTCTTTTCTCATAGATTTCCTTTGCTTCATGCCCAGTGGAAAGGATCGCCACTCCCTTGGCTTCTATTTGAATCTTTCTTTGAACAATATCCACGTATAAAATGAACGTGGACCCCAGGATCTTTGTCTTACAGTTTAGTCTTTGTCTTTTTTCCAAGTGTCAAATTAAATGGGCTTTTTCTTTGCCAAGGCCTTTTCCCACTCTCAGCTTTGATCAAATATTTTGGACTATCGTTTGGATTACAATATGTCATTTGATTTGCTTCATCTAGTGTGATTCTAAATGATTAAGACAACATTTGACTCCAGTGTGACCATTCTAATGTTTTCCATCTGAAAACCTGACTTGTCTTGTCTATAATGTTCCTGTGGTGTATCTCATTGCTTCCTTGGTGTGTTCTTGACCCACAATCCAGGGAAGCCTCGGGGCATACCTTCTGTCCTCACATAATAACAGATTTAATTGACTGACAGTGATTTTTGTGGCAATCTATCACTTTTTCTCTGTGAATATTTACCTCTATTGCTTATCAGCTGATACCTCTGCTTAAATGTATGTGTGTCAACCACTTCAAGCTTGATACTGTTTCAGACTGTTTTCTTACTCTGTACATGACCAGTAGCACTTTTATTGGAAGAGGTAAAGTGAGAGTGAAGAGTAGTAACCAGGCCTGGGAGCCACATGTGAAAAGGAAGTTAAAAAATGCGTATGTTTCGCTGAGGATGAGCAGTAAGCATGCACTCAGTCAGGAGTCATTTCTCCTCAAAGAATGAGTGCTACTTTGCTTTCTGGGCTTTATCAGCATACTTACTGTGGGGTAAATGTTACCAACCCTACATCTGACAGAGGGCTTAGATCCAAGATATACAAAGAACTCAAGAAGGTAGACTCTAGAGAGCCAAATAACTCTATTAAAAAATATGGGGTACAGAGCTAACCAAAGAATTTTCACCTGAGGAATATTGAATGACTGAGAAGCATCGAAAAAAAATGTTCAACATCCTTAGTCATCAGGGAAATGCAAATCAAAACAACCCTGAGATTTTACCTTACACAGGTCAGAATGACTAAGATTAAAAACTCAGGAGACAGCAGGTGTTGGCGAGGATGTGGAGAAAGAGGAACACTCCTCTACTGCTGGTGGGGTTGCAAGCTGGTAAAACCACTCTGGAAATCAGTCTGGTGGTTCCTCAGAAAACTGGGCATGACACTTGCAGAGGATCCAGCTATACCACTCCTGGGCATATACCCAGAGGATTCCCCAGCATGTAATAAGGATACATGTTCCACTATGTTCATAGCAGCCTTATTTATAATAGCCAGAAGCTGGAAAGAACCCAGATGTCCCTCAATGGAGGAATGGATACAGAAAATGTGGTATATTTACACTATGGAGTTCTATTCAGCCATTAAAAAAATGAATTCGTGAAATTCTTAGGCAAGTGGGTGGAACTGGAGAATATCATCCTGAGTGAGGTGACCCACTCACAAAAGAACACACACGGTATCCACTCACTGATAAGTGAATATTAGCCCAGAATCCTGGAATACCCAAGACACAATCCACATATCAAATGATACCCAAGAAGAAGGCAGAAGAGGCCCCTGGTCCTGGAAAGGCTCAGAGCAGCAGTGTAGGGGAATACCAGGACAGGGAAGTGGGAAGGGGTGGTTTGGAGAACAGGGGAGGTAAGAGGGATTAATGGACTTTCGGGAAGGGGGAATCCAGGAAAGGGGAAATCATTTGAAATGTAAATAAAGAATATATTGAATAAAAAAATGAAAGAAAAGAAATGAAAATAAATAAAATCACCAATAATAATTAAAGAAAAGAAAGGTGATAAAGGCTTTATACTCTTATAAGTAGCTCTATTTTTATCTACCATATGCTATTTAATATATTTTTATTAAAACATGATTTTGAAAATGTTCATATATAAAATAAGATTTAAAAAATAAAGAATACAAAAAAGGAAAGCTACAACTTAGTTTATATTACAACCCAGAAGTTTTAAAAGAATTATTTCAGTTTATTTTATGTGCCTGCATAAACATCTACATATATGAATGTCTGATGCTCATGGAGGCACTGGAATAAGTGCCCTTTGGAACAAGTTGTAAGCCACTATGTTTGTGATGGGAACCAATTCCAGGTCCTCTGTAAGAGTATGTGCTCTTAGTAGCTGAGCCATCTCTCCTACCCTTGTTGCCTATAATTTTTTTAAGATTTAATTAAATCACAAGATATATATATCAAAACCAAATAAATCTATATTAGACAACTTATTATACTTAGTCAAATGATTCTAACATGTAAACAGTTGCAGGAAAATATCCCCCAGATTTATTTAAGATAGGAAAAAACAGAAATACTTCAGAAATTTTCCAAAGTGGAATTTTGATTTGTTTATTTTCTCAAGGTTCCATATTGCTGTGAACATAGTATGAACTATAAGGAGAATTCTTTATTTGAGGGACATACTTTGGTACCTAGCATCAAGAAAATCTAAAAGATCATTATCCCACTAGAATTTTTATCCCGTGAAGCCAAGGAAATGATCTGAACACATGCCATTTGCCATTTTACCCAACATTTTCACAGGCAATTAAGCTATTTTTTTTTCCTTAGGAGGAAAGGAATTGGCTTCCCATGGTGAGATTAACATCCCTTCTGTGAGTCTATGTCACATTAAAGTGAAAACAAATATCAAAAGCAAATGAATCTTAGATCTTAGATTTAAAAAAAAAAAGTGGGTCATATAATTATACTGACGATGGTAGTCTGGCAAAGACAAAACTTTAACAGCATAGAACAAAAATATCAAATGTTGAATCAAGTTTGGTGGCTCACACCTTTAACCCCAGCACTCAGGGGGGCAGAGGCAGTCATGTCTCTGAGATTGAGGACAGCCTAATCTACAAAGTGGATAGCCAGGGCTATAGAGAGAAAACCTGTCTCAAAACACAACAAAACAAGGCAAAAACAAACCGACACCCATGCCTCCAAAACAAAACAAAAACAACACATGATGTGTGCATATCATACTGATATCAATTCCAGGGGTAAATTTGGGATAGAGTGAATCAAACAAGAGGTTGAGGTGGGGTGGAGGGCAGGTGGAGGTCTACAACAGGCTGAGTTAATTGTTTTTCCTTCAGAAACAGGTAGGAGAGTTCGGAATGGTGGCTAGTGAGGAGGAATGGAGTTAGGTATAAAATATTACAATTTGACAACTCTCACCACAGTCTTACATATTTATACTTCTTCTTCCCAACCATATCTGCATCTCCAAGTTTTGATAACAACTGATACTTCTCTATTTACAGAATAGTCTTTGGGACTACCTTATTTCACTCTGTTTAGTTCTCTTGCAATTCATTCAATTTATTGCATGCACCAATAGTTTGTTCCCTTCTTTTGTTTAAAAATTTATCATTACTATGGTGACTGTGGTTGTGGTGTGGGTGTGCATGCACATGCATGAGCTCAGATGTGTGAATGAATGAGTCAAAGCACAAGTATGTCATGAGGCTCTCTTGGAGTTCAGAAGTCAACTTTTAGAAGTCAAATCTTTGCTTTCACTGCAGATTCTGTGAATTAAATAAACTGAGGTTATCAGACTTAAGCAATAAGCAATTTTATACACTGACTCATCTCCCAAGCCTTAGTTTGTCTCTTTCTGTTGGTATATAGTATTCCAGGTTGTATGTGGCTGTATACTAATCATGAAGCACATCTAGGTTGCTTATAGTGTTTATTTAATACAAGTAAAATCTTAGTTACTGCACAGGCTTTGAGACAGCCATGCTTTTATTCTTTTATGATAAATAAACAAGAGTCCAATTATTTGGTTGTATGATGAGGGAATGTTTAGTTTTTACCTATTCTAACAGACATATAATTGTATCTTATTGTGATTGATATCATTCAAATACTGTTTGCATTTAAACTTATAAAATGATGTGGCTTTTCCTCTCATGCCTTGTTAATACAGTAGATAACTAACACTTATTGATTTGGGAGGAAGGAAATTTTGGTGTAAAAGAACTATTTTTTACACCGTTTTACATCCACAAGAAAACTATCCAGAAATTACAGAGAAGTTCTATCTTCTCTGCCACCACATGCACACAGACAGTCTTGCTCCCTAGGAGCATCTCCAGTGGAATTATAATCAGTCAGTTTGATTGGCATATCATTATCACCACATAAGTCTGCAATTCATATTAGGGTCCATGCTAGATGATGAATATTCTGTAGACATTAGCAGATCTATCCTGACATATGCAGAACACTGTAGTATCATCCAGAGGAGTCTCATGTCGTGGCATAGCCCCTGTGTTCTGCTCATTCTTTTCTCCTTCACCTCAACTCCTGGTCACTACTGATCTTTACACTGTTTCAGTTAATTTGCCTACCTCTAAATGTCACATGACTGGAACCATAAATGGGTAGAGAGCACCTGACCAAAAAAATATACACACTAGCAAATGCAATATGAAAGGATGCTCAGCATTGCATGTTAGGAGGGAGTTGCAAATTAAACAACACTACTATGCACCTTCTACAATTGTGAAAATCCAAAGTATTGGTAACACTAAAGAGTGTCAGGGTCAGTGAAGTAAAAGCAAGTGCCAAAAATCAGTCTTTAAGATCCACATTCATGTTAGGAGAGAACTGACTCACGCAGGTTGCCCTATGACATTAGCATGAGAGTATGGATTTATGCATATATAATAAATAATGATATAATATATAATAAATATATAGTAAATAAATTAATGTAATACAAATTTAAAGTATGTGGAGCATCAGGAACTCATTATTGTTAGGAATGCAAAGCCCCAGAGCCACATTGGAACACAGTTTGGTAGCTTCAAGCAAGACCTCATGTACCATCCAACCTACCAGCAGTGCTTATAAGTATTGACCCAAGTTTAAAATGCACATAAACACCTGTGCATAGGTGATTATCCAGATTGATTCATATTGTCAAACTTTGGAAGTAGCCAGCATACCTTTCAGTAAATAAGTGGATAAACTGGAATACAATAAAATCTTATTTAGCAACAAAAAGAAATGATCCACCAAATTATAAAAGATGTGAAGGGAGTCTCAGCACACATTGCTAACTGAACAATTCTAATGTGACATAAAATGATAAACATATAACATTCTCATAGTGACAACTGGATATAGTGGTTCCAAAGGTGTGAGGGGGGAAATAAGGAGGGATACATGTATGGATAACAAAAGATGCTTAGAACTATTATGAATGCAAAAGCATATATAGATACAGAAATAGCTTAGAAGCTTCTGATGAAACTAAATACAATATTATCACATAACCTACAATTAAACTGCTAGTTAGTCACCCAAATTAATTGAAACTTGGGCCTACACAAAAAACGGGTACAAAGATGGCTATAATACTTTACATATAGTTACTAAGATTGGAAGAACTCAGGATGTTCATTCAATAGGTTAATGCAGAACAAACTGTAGTACACTTATACAGTGGAATATTATTGAATAATAAAATATAAATAAATAATAAAAAAAGAAATTCGCTAAACACTAAACACTTCACATGCATATTGCGAAATGAAAGAAGCCAGTAGAATAATGAAATATCATATCATCTCAACTTTATGGTAATATGGAAAATACAACACTACAGAGACAGTAAACTATATCAGTAGTTGCCAAGGGCCCAGGTTGGAGGAAAGATAAAAAGCCAGAGGATAAAGTTGTAGTTTTGTGGTATCATGCATTCATCGAAACCTGCAGAAGCTCCTTGGGAACAGTAATGCACATCTATAATACCAGAAGTTGAGGCAGAATGATAGCTAGCTTGAGTTACAGTCTGGGCTATGTAGCAAGACTCAATCATAGAAATAAAAGCAAACAAACAAACAAAAATTTCTCCCACAGACAAAAAAACCATCATAAAACTATCCACCATAAAGAATGAATGAAACTTACTATAAACTGAACATTCATTAATAATATCTAATATTGGGTCTCCATTTCTAATAACACATGTACCACAGGTGGCAAAAACTTTGAGGGTGGTCTGGGAATAAAATTGCATTAGTAAAGTGCATGCCCAGTATGCACAAATCTCTGGGTTCAAGC
This sequence comes from Apodemus sylvaticus, assembly GCF_947179515.1. NCBI lineage: Eukaryota > Metazoa > Chordata > Mammalia > Rodentia > Muridae > Apodemus > Apodemus sylvaticus. The sequence goes on along the minus strand of NC_067495.1, from coordinate 2,452,166 downwards.
CTCACCACATCATAAAATTGATATGGTGTTACATGCCAGTTATCCTGGCATTGGAGAGGTGGAGGCAGGAGGATCAGAAGTTCAGGGTTATGCTTGGCTACATGGAGAGTTTGAGGCTAGACTGGGCCAAGTTGTGTTAAAAAAAAGCAGACAACAACAACAACAAAAAATCCAAAATGACAACAACTGTAATCTCTAGTTGGTGTTTACATCAACTTAAAATATTACAAGAAAAACTAGATTAACTTTTAAGCATGTTTACTATATATTCCAGTAATCATACTTATAAGAATATAAATATAATATATAATATTAACAAATATATTAATATATAAATATATATTTATATTAATATATTATAAATATAATATATTATATTAATATATATATTCCTCACTAAGTTAAATATAGAGTTACCATATGGTTCAGCATTTGTACTCTTAGATATATATCCAAGCAAATTGAAAACAGGTTTTCAAACAAAAAACAATTAAACTTAAGTGTCCACATCATCACTATTCATAATATCCAAATAGTAGGAACAACTCCAGAGCCTAACATTTGATAAATGGATAAACAAAAGGTAATAAACTGATTCAATTATATAATATAATATAATCAATATAAACAATGCAATATTATATATTATGGAATATAATATAATTTTTTAATATCCTGGAGATGCAGAGATACTTCAACATATGTAAATCAATAAATGCACTCCAAGACAAAATAACACATAAAATAACACATAATTGTTTCAAGATATGCAGAAAGATGTATTGACAAAATTCAACATGCTTTCATGATAAAGGTCTTAGAGAGAACCGGATTAGAAAAGCATACCTAGGGGCTGGTGAGATGGCTCAGCGGTTAAGAACACTGACTGTTCTTCCTAAGGTCCTGAGTTCAAATCCCAGCAACCACATGGTGGCTCACAACCATCTGTAATGAGATCTGATGCCCTCTTCTGGTGTGTCTGAAGACAGCTACAGTGTACTTACATATAATAAATAAATAAATCTTTAAAAAAAAAAAAGCATACCTAATCATAAAAAAGGCTACATATGAGAAAGAAATCCATAGCCAACATCATCCTAAATGACGAAAAACTTGAAGCAATCCCGCTAAAGTTAGGAACAGACAAAGCTGTCACTGTCCCACTCCTTTTCTATGAAGTGCTGGAAGCACTGGCTAAAGCAGTAAAATGAGAGAAGAAAAATAAAGGGATACAAATAGGAAAGGAAGGCCAACTATTACTATTTACCAGTTGATGCAATATCATTTGTAAGAGATTCCCCAAGATTGTACCAGAAAACTTCTAGAAATTATTAACAAATAAGCAGAGTTTTTGAGACAGAACTTTACTATGTAGCCCAGGCTGCTTTGGAATGTGTAACCCTGGTGCCTTGGCCTCCCAGAGAGCTGATGTTACAGACCTGTACCATTATTGGCTTATCATTGCTTCAGGTGGAGAGGATTCACTGAGCTCTCCACTCTACCATTCAGGGATTCAGACCTCCTGCTCTGTGCAGTTTTGTGTTTAATTGGTAAATTAGTATGTTGAACATCCACTGCAGCAAGAGCATACAAGCTTCCAATTCCATCATTTTTTCTTTCATATCTGGCAATTCTGAGTGTTCTCTATCAGAAACATAGCCAAACACATTTGTGTCTTTTAGAATGTCATAGTTTATTGAATAATAATAAAGTCACAAACTCCAGGTAGTCCCACTTCTCTTAATAGCAAACCAAGGCAAAGACACACAGTTGTTTTATTATAGTCTTAATTAGAAACATTAACTCCCAGTTCATGTACTACACACTACACAGTAATTATGTATATTTGTGTTGATGTATGTCTTTGATTCGGTGCCTCATTCACAGACTAGGTTGCACTCTGCTCTGTAGTCTACAACTTCTCCTCCACCAGGGGTTCTTACAAATAGCTGACAGGTAGGCACTGTTCTCACTAAGAAGCCGAGTCCCCTCCCTCTCCTTGCTTCTGTGAGCAGAGCAGAAAGCAAGAAGCTACCTTAATGCTCAGGCTTTAACATAATTTAACCATCATTATACATTGATAAGCCCAACATCACTATCCAGTGTCTCTCTGACTCCTCGTACATAATCAAAGTCACAAGTCTATAACATATATATATATATGCACGCAAACACATACACACATACCACCACCACCACCACCAACAACAACAGCAGCAGCAGCAGCAGCAGCAGCAGCAACTGTAGAACCTACTCTGACTTGGTTAACTGGTCCTGAACATGTGGCCTATCCTGGAGTTGCTGACACAGTGTATCAAGATACACCCAGTTTATCAAGATACATACAGAAAACTGATTTTTATTTTTCTTTTCTTTTCTATTTTTTATCAAATATTTGCTTTATTTAAATTTAAAATGTTATCCCCTTTCCTCATTACCCCTCAAAAAAAAACCTATCCCCTCCCCCTCCATGGGTATTTTAATCCCCCTTCTAGGAAGGACCAAAGTATCCACACTTTGGTCTTCCTTCTTCTTGAGCTTCATGTGGTCTGTGAATTGCATCTTGGGTATTCCAAGCTTCTGGGCTAATATCCACTTATCAGAGAGTGTGTAACATGTGTGTTCTTATAATCCTTAGGTTTGACCTTCTCATTGTGTCCTGGATTTCCTGGATATTTTGGATTACAAGCTTTTTGCATTTTGCATTTTCTTTGACCATTGAGTCCATGGTTTCTATGGTATCTTCGGCATTTGAGATTCTTTCTTCTTTCTCTCTCTTGTATTCTGTTGTTGATATTTGCATCTATGGCCCCTGATTTCTTCCCAAGGTTTTCTATCTCCAAAGTTGTCTCCCTTTGAAATTTCTTAGTTGTTTCTACTTCTGATTTTAGATACTGGATGTTTTTGCTCAGATCCTTCACTTGCTTGTTTGTGTTTTCCTGTAATTCTTTGAGAGATTTTTGTGTTTCCTCTTTCGTGACTTCTGCCTGTTGATCAAAGTTCTCCTGTATTTTTTTAAAGTGATTTTTGCATTTCCTCCTTATTGGCTACTATCGTTTGACCCATATTCTCCTGAATTTCTTTAAGTGATTTTTCTGTTTCCCTTGTAAGAGCTTCTAGCTTTTGATAATTTTTCTCCTGAATTTCTTTAAGAGATTTATTTATGTCCTTCATGTGTTCTTGTAACATCATGACCAGTGATTTTAAATCCAAATCTTCCTTTTCTAGTGTGTTGCTGATATCCAGGACTTGCTGTTGTTGAAGAATTAGGTTGAGATGCTGCCATATTGCCTTGATTTCTGTTAGTAATATTCCTATGTTTGCCTTTTGCCATCTAGATCTCACTGGTGTTAGTTGGTCTTGTCAATGCAGGACTCACCCTTGCAAGCTGCCTCCCTGCAGCCGGCCTCCAGATGCACCACTGGCCCTCTGCACTGCTTGGGGACGGGGCTCGTGGCCCAGCCTGGCGACCAGAAAGCTCCCACCAGAGGCCTCCAGACCAGATCCTCCGCTCTGTCGGGTCAGACGGACTCACCAGTGCAAGCTGCTTCCCTGCAGCCAGCTTCCGGATGCACCACTGGCCCTCTGCACTGTCTCAACATGTGTGTTCTTAAAACTGATTTTTCAAATGACAGTTGTTACTTACTTAGCCTTACTCTAGTGACTAGGCCTCTTTCTTTCTTCCTTCCTTCCTTCCTTCCTTCCTTCCTTCCTTCCTTCCTTCCTTCCTTCCTTCCTTCCTTTCTTTCTTTCTTTCTTTCTTTCTTTCTTTCTTTTGAAAACAGCAAATTAAAATATACTACGATAAAAAAGCTATTACTTCAGAGTTAGACAAGACAAACTAACAAAAGAAAAATAGCCAAGGAGAACACACAAGAATCAGAATAAGCCAAGTCTTTTACGCATTCAGAAATCCAATTAAAATGCTAAATTGAAGAAGCCAGGATATATACAAAGAGGGCCTAGCACAGACCCATGCTAGCCCTATGCACACAGCTTCAGTTTCGTTGAGTTTGTATGATCTTTCTTGTTCTCTTGGTGTCCTTTTTCTCTCCTGTTCTTATAATCCTTTTTTTAAATTTTTATTTATTTATTTATTTGTTTGTTTGTTTGTTTTATTTACTTATATATTTATTTTACACTCCATATTTTATTCCCCTACCCCCATCTACCCTCTGACAGTTCCACATCACATACCTCATCCCCACCTCCCTGTCTCCAAGTGGACATCACCATCCACCACCCCCCACCCCACCTGACCTCTAAACTCCCTGGGGCCTCCAGACTCTTTAGGGTTAGGTGCATCATCTCTGAATAAACACAGACCCCACAGTCCTCTAGTGTATGTGCATTGGGGGCCTCATTTCAACTGGTTAATGCTGCCTGGTTGGTGGTCCAGTGTCTAAGAGATCCCAGGGGTCCAGATTAATTGAGACTGCTGGTCCTCTACAGGGTTGCCCTTCTCCTCAGCTTCTTTCATCCTTCCCTAATTCAACAACAGGGGTCAGCTGCTTCTGTCCATTGGTTGGGTGCGAATATCTGCATCTGACTCTTTCAGCTGCTTCATGGGTAGTCTGGAGTGTGGTCATGCCAGGTCCCTTTCTGTGAGCACTCCATAGCCTCAGTAATAGTGTCAAGCCTTGGGACCTCCTTTTGAGCTGAATTTCACTTTGGACCTGTTCTTGGACTTTCTTTTACTCAGGCTCCTCTCCATTTCCATCCCTGTAATTCTTTCATACAGAAACACTTATGGGTCAGAGGCCCCCCCTCCCTCATTTGATGCCCTGTCTTCCTGCTGGTGGTGGGCTCTATAAGCTCCCTGCCCCTACTGTCGGGCACTTCATCTAAAGACCCTCCATTTCAGTCCCGAGAGTCTCTCTCACCTCCCATGTGTCTGGTGCATTCTGGAGGATACCCCTAACCTCCTATCTCCCAAGGTTGCCTGTTTCTATTATTTCTGCTGGCTTTGAGATTGGTCTGAAGTTTTCTTTTTAGGTTGGGTCCTTGTATGGTTTAGGACCTTTCTCTTTTATGGAATAGTTTGAGAAAATGGTATCAGGTCTTCTTTGAAGGTCTGGAAGAATTCTGCACTAAATTCTTCTGGCCCTGGGCTTCTTCTTTTTTTTGGGGGGGGGGGGGTAATGACTTCTATTTCCTTGTGCGATATGGGCCTATTTAGATAGTTTACCTGCTCTTGATTTAACTTTGGTATGTGATAACTGTCTAGAAAACCATCCATTGCATCTAGATTTTACACTTTTGTTGATTATAGGATTTTATAGTAGCATTTAAAGATATCTTTAATTTCCTCCATTTCTGTTGTTATGTCTCCCTTTTTATTTCTGATTTTGTTAATTTGGATACTGCTTCTTGTCCTTTTAGTTTGGCTAGGGGTTTATCTATCTTGCTTATTTTCTCAAAGAACCAGCTTCTGGTTTTGGTGATTCTTTGTATTGTTTTTGTTGTTTCTATTTGGTTGATTTCAGTCTTGAGTTCAGACTGTTTCCTGCCTTCTACTTAGGTGAGTTTGCTTCTTTTTGTTCTAGAGCTCTCAAGTGTGCTGTTAAGTTGTTAGTGTAAGATCTCTCTAGTTTCTTTACCTTGGCATTAAGTGCTATGATCTTTGCTCTGAGCACTGCTTTCATTGTGTCCCATAAGTTTGGGTATGATGTGTCAACATTTTCATTAAATTCCAGGAAGTCTATAATTTCTTTCTTTTTTTTGTTCCCTGACCAAGTTATCATTGAGTAAAGAGGTGTTCAGTTTCCATATGTGTGGGCTGTTTGTAGTTTTCGCTTTTCTTAAAGAACAGCATTAGGCCATGGTGATCTGATAGGATGCAGGATATCATTTCAACCATCTTGTATCAGTCGAGGGTTGTTTTGTGACAATTTTAGAGAGGGTACCATGAGGTGCTGAGAAGAAGGCATATTCTTTTGTTTTAGGGTAAAATGTTCTGTAGATGTCTGTTAAATCCATTTGGTTCATAACCTCTCTTAGTTTCACTGTATCTCTGTTTAGTTTCTGTTTCAATGACCTGTATATTGGTGAGAGTTCGGTGTTGAAGCCTCCCATTATTATTGTGTGGGGTTCAATGTGTGTTTTGAGGTTTAGTAAGGTTTCTTTTATGAATGTGGGTGCTCTTGCATTTGGGGCAAAGATGTTCAGAATTGAGATGTTCTCTTGGTGGATTTCCCCTTGATGAATATAGGAAATGTCCTTTTTCATGCTTGATAACTTTTGGTTGAAAGTTTATGTTATTGGATATTAGGATGACAACTCCTGCTTGTTTCTTGGGATCATTTGTTTGGAAAACGTTTTCCCATCCTTTTATTCTGAGATAGTGTGTCTTTGTTATTGAGTTATGTTTCTTGCATGCAGCAAAATGCTGGACTTGATTGCATATACACTCTGTCAGTTTATGTCTTTTTATAAGTGAGTTGAGTCAATTAATATTCAGATATATTAAAGAGAGATGACTATTGGTTCCTGATATGTATTTTTGGTGGTGGTGGTGGTGGCTTTATGTGGTTGTGGTTCTCTCCTTTTGGCTTTGTTGTGAGATGCTTAATATCTTGTTCTTTCTTTGGTGCAGGTACCTTCCTTGTGCTGGAGTTGTCCTTCTATGATCCTCTGTAGGACTGGATTGGTAGATAGATACTGTTTGAATTTCATTTTGTCCTGGAATATTTTGTTTTTTCCATCCATGTTGATTGAGAGTTTTGCTAGATATAGTAGTCTGGGCTGGCATTCTTGTTCTCTTTGTGTCTGTATGACCTCTGACCAGGCTCTTCTTGCTTTCATAGTCTCTGCTGAAAAGTCTAGTATGATTCTGATAGGTTTACCTTTGTATGTTACTTGACCTTTTTCCATTATTGCTTTTAATATTCTTTCTTTGTTTAGTGCATTTGCTGTTTTGATTATTATGTGACAGGAAGAAATTCTTTTCTGGTCCAGTCTGTTTGGAGTTCTGTAGGCTTCTTATATGTTTACTGGCATCTCATTCTTTAGGTTAGGGAAGTTTTCTTCTACAATTTTATTGAAGATATTTGCTTTTTATTGGGAATCTTTACTCTCCTCTATTCTGATTATTCTTAGATTTGGTGTTTACATTTTGTCCTGAATTTCTTGGATGTTTTGGCTTAGGAGATTTTATGTTTTGAATATTCTTTGACAGTTGTGTCAATCTTGTCTACAGTATCTTCTACACCTGAAATTCTCTCTTTTATCACTTGTATTCTGTTAGTGATACTTACATCTTTCCTAGGTTTTCCACTTCTAGGTTTACCTCCATTTGTGTTTCTTTATTGTTTATTCTTCCACTTTTAGGTCTTGGATTGCTTTATTTTATTTCTTTACCTGTTTCCCAGTGTTTTCCTATATTTCTTTCAGTAAAACATTGACATTCTTCTTAAAGGACTCTATTCTTTTCATGAGATAGGATTTTTGGTCAGCTTCCTGATTTTCAGGTGTGTGGTTGTATTCAGGGCTTCCTGTGGTGGGAGAACTGGGTTCTGATATGCCTATATGGGTGCATTGGCTTCTGTTGCTTATGGTATTGTGCTTGCCTTTTGCCATCTGGGTATCCCTGGTGCTTGTTGGTTTGGGTGACTGTCTGGAGTCTGCCTCTTTTGTCCCTGGGTGGCTTTAGGTCTCCTGGTAGGCCTGCAGCCTTGGCTATAGCAGACTGCCTGTGGGGCCTTCCAAGTGGGGGCTCTTCACAGGGACAGAGAAGCTGCTGATCTATTGCCCTGGCTGCAGTAGATCTCCTGGGAGGCCTTCAGACTGTTGGGTCTTCAGTGAAGCAGTCCAGATGTTGTCCAACTGCTCTGAGTGCAGCTGATTCTCAACTGCTCTGAGTACAGTGGATCTTCTACTGCTGAGTGTAGCAGGTCCTCAACTTCTCTGAGTGCAGTGGATTCTCTAGGATGGATGAGGAGATGGTGTCTTCACAGGAGCAAACCAGTTAAGAGTCTGCCCCAGCAGAAAGGACCAGGCAGGGGAAGGAGCAGAAGGGAAGGAAGGGAGTTGTATTTAGGAGGGCAGAGGTTTTGGTGAGCAATGGGTCCTGAGTCCACTGGGCCCCCAGCAGCAGCTCTGGGACTCTGGAGGGGGCAGGGGGTCTTACCAACTGTTCTGAGTGCAGTTGGTTTTCTAGGATGGATCGGGGCATGGTGTCTTCACTGGAGCAGACCAGCCAAGAGTTTGCCCTAGCAGAAAAGCAGAATTGGGTTTTTTCAAAGCCCCTTTTTGCATCTAATGAAATGATTGTGTGTTTTTTAAAAGTTTCTTTACATAGTGGATTCCATTTATTGATTTTCATATATTGAAAATTCCTGTATCTCTGGGATGAAACCTATTTGACTATAGTGTATGATCTTTTTGGTGTGTGTTAGGATGTGGTTTGCAAATATTTTATTGAGGTTTTTTTTTTTTTTTAATCTTTATGTTTGTAAGGGAAATTGTTCTATAATTCTCTTTCTTTGTAGTATCTTTATGGTTTTTGGTTATCAGAACAACTGTGGTTGCATAAAATGAATTTGGCAATGTTCCTTCCATTTGCATTTTGTGGAACAACTTTAGGAATATTGGAATTACGTCTTTGAAATTGATAGAATTTTGCAGAAACTGTCTGCCCCCTCCCTCATTTTTTGGAGATGTTAATGACTGCTTCTATTTCACGAGGGATATATGTCTATTTAAATTGTTTATCTGATCTTGATGTAACTTTGGTAAATGTTATCTATTGAGAAATTATCTATTTCTTTTATATTTTCCAATTTAATGAAGAAGAGATTTTTAAAGTATATCCTTAATGGTTCTCTGGATTTTTCTGATGTCTGTTGTTATGTCTCCTTTTTGTTTCTGATTTTGTTAAATTTGGATAGACTTTTCTTTAGTTTGCCCTATAATTAGTGTAGATAAGGGTTGTCTATGCTGTGGATTTTTTCAAAGTATCAAATTGTGTTTCATTAATCATTTGTATATTTCTTTATTTTTATTTTATTGATATCATCCTTCAGTTTGATTATTTCTTGCCATCTACTCCTCTTAGATGTGCTTACTTCTTTTTGCTCTGGAGCTTTTGGGTGTGCTGTTAAATTGCTAGTATGAGTGAAAGAAAAAGGAAAAAGAAAAGGAGTGCTTCTAGGTATGTTGGAGAAAAAATGTTTATTGTAGACATGTGGGAAAATAAAGCCAAAGGCAACAACATCCAGACTGTTCATGACAAGACTGAGCTATGCCACATGAGGAGAGGGGAGAAGAAGAGAGAGAAAAGGAAGGGGAATCAGGTGAAGCAGCCAGGAGGCCAAAGGTACAAAGACAGAGGGTAACCAAAATGGTCAGATTATGTCAGAAAGAGCAGCCTACCCACTGGGCTGGAGAGTTCAGGGGAGGGGGAGGGATATGCTACCCAGAAAGAGGCTGAGAAATTGCAGAGAGATCTTGGGGAATAACTTTTCCCAGCAATTTACCCTGAGGTAAAGTCAATCCTTGATGGTAAAGTATCTTTCTTTGATGCAGCAGAAAGATGGTCCTGATTTCTATCAATTCTATTAGTCTTATGTCATTTTATTAAGACCATTGATGTTGAAAGATATCAATGACCAATGATTGTTGATTCCTGTTATTTTGTTGTTGTTGGTGGTGGTATATAATTGTATATGTGTGTGTGTTCTGTTGGTTTTGTTGGTCTGCAATTATTAATTTTCTCTATTTTTATGTGTGTAGAAAACATCCTCAGGCAGTTTTTCTTTTAGTACCTTTCGTAGGGCTGGATTTCTAGATAGCTTTATTGTACAATGCCTTATTTTCTCCATCTATGGTATTTGAAAGTTTTGTTGGATATAGCGATCTAGGATTATATCTCTGGCCTCTTAAGAATGTGCAGCATATCAGTCTAGGCCCTTCTGTATTTTTTCATCATTCTTTTTTTAATTAGATTTATTCTTTATTTACATTTCAAATGATTTCCCCTTTCCTGGTTCCCATAAGTCCCATAAGTCATCTCCCCTCCCCGTTCCCCAATCAACCCCCATCCTGCTTCCCTGTCCTGGTATTTCCCTACACTGCTGCATCAAGCCTTGCCAGGACCAGGGGCCTCTCCTTCCTTTGACGTCCAACAAGGCCATCCTCTGCTGGTTATGCATCTGGAGCCATGGGTAAACTCCATGTGTATTATCTGGTTGATGTTTTTGTCCCTGGGAACTCTGGGAGTACTGGAGGCTCATATCATTGTTCCTCCTATGGCGCTGCAAACCCCTTCAGTTCCTTGAGTCCTTTCTCTAGATCCCCCATTGGGGACCCTGTGCTCAGTTCAATGGGTGGCTGAGAGTGTCCTCCTCTGTATTTGTCATGCACTAGCAGAGCCTCCCAGGTGACAGCTATATCTGGCTCCAGTCAGCAAGTACTTGTAGGCATTGATAATAGTGTCTGTGTTTTGTAACTATATATGGGATGGATCACCAGGTAGGGTAGTCTCTGGATGGTTTTTGGCCCTTCTGACTTTCGTAATCTCCATTTAGAAGATGGATATAATTCTAATAGGTTTGCCTTTATATGTTATTTGGTATTGTTTCTTTTCAACTTTTAATATTCTTTCCTTGTTCTGTACAATTAGTGTTTTTAATATTATGTATCAAGGAGTCTTTCTTCTCTGGTCCAATCTATTTGGTGTTCTCTATAGTTCTTGGACATTTATAGGCATCTCCCTCTTTAAGTTAGGACATTTTTCTTTATAATTTTATTGAAAATATTTTCTGGGCCATTGATCTGTGATTCTTTTTCTTTCTCTATTCCTAATATTCTTATATTTGTTCTTCTCATACTGTCCCAAAAATCCTGGAAATTTTGTGTCATAATTTTTTAGACTCAATTTTGACCATTATATCCATTTTTCATGGTATTTTTAATATTGTCTCTTATATCTCTTGTATTCTGAAGAAGTTTGTCTCTGTAGTTCCTCTTCAAATTCTTAAATTTTTCATTTCCATAATCTCTTCAGTTTGTGTTTTCTTTACTATTTCTATTTCCATTTCAGGTCTTGAACAGTTTTATTTGTTTCTTTTAACTGCTTATTTGTGTTTTCTTGGCTTTTTTAATGGATTTATTAATTTCTTCTTTTAAGACCTCTATTATCTATATTGTTGATTTTAAAGTCTTTTTCTTGTGCTCCAGCTATGTTAGAATATCAGAGCTGCTGTGGTAAGATAGTTGGGTTTTATCGGAAACATATTGCCCAGGCTGTTATTAATTGTGTTCTTAAGCTGGAGTTTAACCAATGGTTTGGGATAGTTGTAATTCTAGGTGCTGTTATCTGGGTTAGTGTTTGTTGGGTGGGTGTTTTGTTCGTTGGTTTCTGTTTCATTTCTGGACTTTTAGTAAATGTGATGACTGTGTTATGCCTTTTTACTGACTTGCTCATCTGGTGTGTTCACAGGGAATGTCTGATGGTGTTTGAAGCTTCGGTGAAGAGGGGGCAATGTGGGAAGGGAGGTTAGAAGGAGATGGTCTATAGGATACACAGGAGATGTGGGTAGGGGGAATGGGTGGCTACATCTGGCAATCTCTTATAGTGCTATATGAGACTGAGGTAGTTGGTTTGGGAGAACAGAGTGTCCAATGTCTTCTTTCAATGGCCTATGAAACAAGTTTTCCTCATAATAATAATAATTGTGTTATTGTTATTGTTATTATTATTATTATTATTACTATTATTAGTGGTGGTGGTGGTGGTGAGAGGGGAGGAGGAAAAGAAAGACAATGAAGAGGAAAAGCCATAAATCTAAGCAACTTATTTGTCAGGGTTTTGTGGATATGGTATATTATTCTGGCCTTGTTTCTCTCCTTTGCTTTGACTATTGAAAAGCTTAAAGTCAAGTGTAATTGCATAGGCTGCCCCTATATGGTGTGACTTGTCTTAGCATGACATCAGCCATTATGTGACAGAGATTGCCATCAAGTTAAGCCTAGCAGAAGTAGCCATACTACACTAGTGTAGAAAATGTGTAGGGTGTTCTGGCTTTTAAATTTATTACTGCCTTTGGAACACTCCATTCTCTTCCATTTATTCTTTGTTCATCATTCCTGTTTCCTGTGTTTCTGCCAAGTTTGACAGCATGAATTCTGAAAATATGTATGCTTGGAAAAACAAGAAGAGAAGGAAGAAAGTAAAATCAAAATCTGCATTGTAATCTATGAATAAACTCCTTGAAAATAAACTCCTTATCTAAACTGCCTGGAAAATCAATTTATTTTAAGTGCCCTGAGTATAGACCAGAATCATTAAGTCCAGAAAGCTGCAGGAACCATGACAACACATTTGATTTCTTTCCTGAGCCATAGAGGAAAAGTCTTTCTCAGGTATCTTGACAGTAAGTTGTTTCTTTCCTCCCAATTATAGGTCACATGCCTGAGAGGAGGGCACAGGCCTTTCTATTATCCTGAGAATGGGGACTACAAAGAAAATAACACTTGGGGAGATAAATGAATGAAGAAACCAAGTGGTCAGGAAAATGCTCCTGTGGACCTCCTTTGTGTCAGTGACAAAGACAAGAAGGCAGGTACAGAGAGTGTTACTGAATTCTTAGATGTTAAAATGAACTATGGGTTTCAGATAGAAAACCATTTCTTTCTAGCCAGGCAATGATGGCACACATCTTTAATCCTGACACTCACAGGCAGAGGCAAGTAGATATCTGAGTTGGAGGTCAGCCTGGTCTACAAAGCAAATTTGGGAAAACCAGGGCCACACAGATAAACACTGTCCCAAAAAAACAAAATCAAAATTTAAAAAAAAAGAAAGAAAAGAAAAAAGAAAAGAAAACCCACTTTCTTGTCCTAATTCTATCATAAATAACTTACATCATTTGGAGTAAAGCCTTCATGATATTAAACCCCTGTAATTGCAGTGCTGAGGAGATAGAGACAAGAACTTCCTTGGGATTACTGGTCAGTAAGTCCAGTCTATTCTATTTGTTGAGCTCCAAACCAGTAAGAAAGCCTGTTTCAAAAGACAAGGCAGCTCCTGAAGACTAACAATATGATCTAGTTTATCTTCTATTCCTAGTGTGTCAGGCATGCGGGTGGTTGACATTTACATAAACAATTTAGTATGAAATACCTGTTCTTTCCTCTTTGTCCCTTCCATGAAATTCTATTAGTATGTAACTTTTGCTTACCTGTGTGGTTTTCAGTGAGTATTGTTTCTCTCAATTTACAATCATTTAACCTTTCAGTACATTTTAATAGAGGGTCCTAATAGTCTGGAGTCACATTTAATTTTCAACCTAATACAAAGTGCTATTAAAACAGCACAGAGGGCTTCAGTCCAACTGGGGCTGCCAGTGGTTGCTTTTTGGAGGGCATACAACATGGGATGAATCTTGAGTGTACCATATCTCATCTATAACAGCGTGGCTGATGAAATTTCAGACAGGTCAGCATCACCAGACTCTTTGGAATTGAGTAGAAAACAAAGAGATGCTTATGAACAAGGCAGACTGTTGACACAGAAGGCTTGGTACACAATGATGAAGGTAAGTCCAATTTTTTCCATAACTATTTTGTTTTGCTAGATTTAAGCAGAGAAACAACGTGACTAGGTTGGTGGTTATGAGTATGGTAGCTGTAGTCACAGCTCAATAGATTGGCTTCAAATTATAAAAATCAAGGTATGTCCCAATATGGGTAAGTCTTTTCCCCACTGCTATGCTTTGTCTTGGAATGTTTCTCAGGTATGCATCTGGGCTCATCACTACCCAGAGATGGCACCCTCAGAGCAGCAAGGATGCTCACAAAAGTGGGTGTTGACTTATCTCTGATAAGCTCACTTCTGAATATTCCTGTGTTTCCTGTGACCTTTCATCCACACTAGATTCTGCGGTTCCTTCAATATTTCAAGCCCCATCTAGCTTTAAGGCTTCTCCAGCTGTCCTGTCTGTGGACATTCTTCTTCCAGATAACACAATGATGTACTCCTTTGCTTCAGTTCAGATCCCTTCAAAGACTTTTTCTTTAACCATTCCATCTAACATTTCCCATCCTTCCTTACAATAGCCTTACTTGGCCTTGATTTACTATATGATTGGTCATTTCTCTGTTGGTGAAATGAGCGAATCCAAGACAGATCAGATTATATTAAAGGCATATTTATTGGGAAGCTGCTGTAGGGCAGGCTAGTTCACTAATACCAGGGAAGAGAGAAAGAAAGGGCATGCTCGCAGAGAGAGAAGGAGAGAGAGAGAGAGAGAGAGAGAGAGAGAGAGAGAGAGAGAGAGAGAGAGAGAGAGAGAGCAAAAATGTCCTCTGGGAGTTGGGGGCAGGATATGCCAGGTAAGGACTAAGGGATGCTGAGAGAACCTGGAGACCAAGTCTGCCTTAATATGAAAATATGCACCTAAATCTCTTGTCCTGGCTTCTGAAACCAGACACTATACACCACTTAAAATCTCCCAGCTTCCCAATTCCGCTTCTGTTTGTTCATACCACCACCTTTAAAAAGACAAAGTCATGCAATGTTACACAAAATTACCCCCAGTGTGTGTGTGTGTGTGTGTGTGTGTGTGTGTGTGTCTTTAATTGATGACAGATGGAGAGAAGAGGCTTTATATTTTTAATTTATTATTTTCTTCCCCCACTAGAAGTAAGGTCCCCAGAAGCCAGAAAGTTCTGTACTTTGAAAACTTCTGTGGCCCACCTTTTAGTAGATCATCAATAATTATCTGTTGATGGAATGGGCAAAAGAATAACCATGGCATCACCTTTTTAGTTTGATCATGAATAAAAATGTCAAATGATACAGGCAATGCGGTATAAGCCTGTAATCCCAGCATTCAGGGGATCAAGTCAGCCTGAGCTACCATAAAGGATAAAATGTCCAGGTAACATGTAGTAATAGAAAGAAATTATAAATTTCTGTGAGAAGCTACAAATCTCAACAATGACAAACATGGCAAGCTATCTCTGAAAGGTATAATAATGACACTTGTATCTTGGTACTAACCAGTAAGAGTCTAATTGTATTTAATCCGGGCCAAATAGCAGGTAAATTACTCCTGGTAGTTTTCCAGTAGGAAACCTACCCAACTACTTATGGCCGATAAGGTCATGGACAGTAGAACAGATCCTACTACCAACAGTTTACTAGATCAGAATAATTCCTAATTTCATTCTAATTATTATCCTCATAACCAGAGATAACTGTAGCTCTCATACATTGCCAAAGCTTTCTTTTAACAGCATAAAATTTAATAGAAAGTCATAACTAGTCAAAATACAGAGAATGAACTGACTGCAAGGTGCCCAACCCCAATGACTACATCTACAACATAACTCCTACACGTAAGGCTCAGGGAACATTTTGGAAGAAGGAACAGAAAAATTCTAAGAGCCAAAGGACCAGAAAACCAGAAAGTCTACTGCAAGATTGTATCATTATATATATGAGACAGAGAAGCTTTGTCCATGAAATCTCAACAGTATAGCTTCCAAAATAAGATCGAAAAATGAGCACCAGTTAAACATTCCAACATGGATGAGATAATCAGAGCCTCACCACTAGTCCTTAGATGAAATGCTGTAGGAAATTAATGACTACTGAGAGAGTTTGAATCAGTACTCCCCAGGATGAAACCTATTATCCAATACCAGTTGGTCAAGCCTAAAAACAAACATATACATATGAGCAACACTAAATGGACTCAGCAGGTTGTATCTATATGCTGTGTCTGTGAGTGTGTGTTAATGATAACTAAAGAAAAAGACTCCATGATTTTGGCACAAGACAAGGACATTTAACTTCTTCCTAGGAGTCAAAACACATTTCGAGAATGGAGCCATGAGGAGAATTCTGAGGGTTTGTTTAACCAAAAAAACAAGACTAGAGTCTTGTGACCCCAATTTCTTCAGAAACTCAGAATTGTTCTTGGAATGTGCTTTTGTTCCCCTCCCAGGTGGAACAGATAGGAGTGAGTTTGCGTTAGATTATTCATTACAACTAGCTATTGTTATTTGTTTATATGCCTCTTTTGAAATCATGTTTGCCACATACCACTTGTCCTTGTGATTATATACAGCTTGAACTCATGAGAACTTTACTCGTGTGACCTTTATTAACCCTCAGGGTGTAAATTGTCTGCTGCTCTGACTATAGTTGACTATTGCATGAGACTTAGTCCACCTCATTTTTAGGCCCCATTCTCCTAGGTTCCACAATAAACAGGGAATTTTATGGAAAGGGTTGGAGGGAGAAGCGGGTGATATAAATAGAGTACACATATATGAAATTGTCCAACCAAAATAAAATAAAATAGAAACTATAAATTCAAAGCATCTACAGTGAGGAGAATCTCAAGAAGTAAAAACAAAAAGGAAAAAGAGTACATGAATATTCTTAACAGAAAGGAAGACTAATGCTAATGAGGGGAAGAGAAAGATTTGCCTATTCCAAGAGTAGATAGATCATTTTCTTCCCAGCCTGTCATTAAATTTTGCTTTGTTTACAAAGAAGATAGACTATCAGCTAGTTTAGGTTTCCTCTAAGAAATGACAAAATTATGTCATTAAATGTCCTTGTCTTGTGCCAGAGCTTACAGATCAACATTTAAGTGTTGATCTGTAAGCTCTGGCACAAGACAAGGACATTTAACTTCTTCCTAGGAGTCAATGTTTGTGCTACTAGAAGGCCAGTCAGTCCCTGATCTTCATGACTAAGGAAGTGTCAGAAGTTTAACCCAACACTGTATCTTATTTAAAAATGAACTCCCAGGGAAGTAAGAATTACAGAAGCTAGTATCTATTGAGCACACTTCATTCATTTAAGATTTATTAACCATGAAGTAAACCTCTATTTCACAGACAAATAAAGTAGTCCCTTAGTCTCTTTCTATCGGGTTGCTGTGTTCAACTTCAGTACAAAAATTTTTGCTTCATGTTATTGTATTTTATAAATTTTTGATTCACTTTATTATATTTTATGTTTGGTTGTTACCTCTTAGAAATCTAGTCAGAGAGAGAGAGAGAGAGAGAGAGAGAGAGAGAGAGAGAGAATGGATCTGAAGAGGAGAGGTGATGGGAAGGAACTGGGAGGAATGGAAGGAGGGAAAACTATAATCAGGATATATTATATGAGAAATTAATCTATTTCAATAAAAATGATAGACCCAAAAAGGGGGCTTTCCTAATAGCATACAGCATGTAAGTAATGATCTGTAGAATCTGAATCTGAACTTCTGTAACACTACAACACATGGGCTAATTTCCCTGACTTATTCTATTTTCTGGAAGCTCAAAACCCTATTTTCCTTTCCCTTTGATCTATCAGTCCTGAAATACATAGTGTCCCTGAAATTTGCTTTAGGCTTCTCCAATCTCAATATTCTAATGTAAAGATCCTAATAGAGGCACTGAAGTATACTAGAAACCTGATAGATACTTGAGGAGATAGGTTTAATTTGGCATAAATTTGCAAAACACATGCATGTATTGAATCATTATATGGTACTACATAACGCAATTTTATGTTTTATACACATATTAAAATATTTTAAACATGTGAAAAAATACATTTCAGAAAACTGTGGCATAATATTAAAATGTACAATTTTTATGATTTACATACCTGATAAAAATAAATTTCAGTAACAATCCATTGTGGATGGGGGGGTGTCATGAGATACCCATCTCTCCCAGAGAAGTTTTTGGCAGTTAAAAATTGAGAAAGAGGAGTTATATTATACAATGATGTAACCGCGGATACATTGTTCTGTTCAAGTAAATAAATACCCGCCCTATCCCATGGTCATGAAGGAAACTATTAATTAAATGCAATAGGACAACCCCCTTATACATATATAAAGACATGGGGACTAGAAAGATGACTACAAAAAGAGAATTTGCTGCTCTTGCAGAGGACACAGATTAACACTCAAATGTTGGCTTACAACTAACTATTCAAAACTCCAGTTTCAAGGAATTCTATCTGACATTTTGACCTCTGCAGGCACCAAGAAAACATGAATTACACATACACACATGGAGGCAAACAATTCATATGATAAAATAAATAAATGTAAAACAATAAGGGCCAAACATGAAAATAGGAAGGGTAACTGGGACGAAGGAATATGGTGGGTGGGGGAGGGTTCAAGAGAGTATAATAAGTGGGACTTTGAACATGGAACAATACATATATCTATGAAACTGTGAAAGTCTAAATTTCAAAAGTCAATCAATGCATTTCAATAAACAGGTGAACAATTTGGGTCTTGTGTTATCACCCTGTCATCCTAGCTCCTTCAGAGGCATAGCATTATCAAGGCCTGCCCATGCTAGAGTAAAGTTAAGACTATCCTGAGAAATTGTCTCAAAGTAAAATACAAAAAGAGAGTTGAGGAAGTAGCTCAGTGGTATAACACTTGCTTATTATATGTGAAATACTTTAGGTTAATATAGTTAAAGACTAGTACTGTATAAACAAAGGTGGGGAAGGGGAGTGTCTTAGTCAGGGTTTTTAGTCCTGCACAAACATCATGACCAAGAGGCAAGTTGGGGAGGAAAGGGTTTATTCAACTTACACTTCCACATTGCTGTTGATCACCAAAGGAAGTCAGGACTGGATCTCAAGCAGGTCAGGGAGGAGCCCAGCCTGTGTCAAGTTGACACACAAAGCCAGTACAGGGTGTATGAGAGAAACATACTGGAAAACTTTGAAGAATTTAGGAAGGATTTATGACATCTGGCTAAAAACAAAGTATTTGAAAGCTACTATTAGAATTAATCTTTATAATTTTGATGATCTTTGTTGTTCACATTCACTGAATCTCCACTGTGAGATGGTGCTGACAGCTCGGTGTTTTAACACTGATGCTGAAACTGAGGTGATAGCTAGCTGAGAATGAGGATGTTTGGAGACTCTGTAGCTAATATTAGACAGAAGTTGGATTCTCAAAGTACATCCAGGCACAAGGATTTCAGATTCAGGGACAGATGGAAATACAGATGATTCTGACAGGGAACTAGACAAATAATACCGGAACAGGGTAGGAGAAACTTGTCAAGAGTCAATTATTAAGCTAGTTGTCATAGTGGATAACTGGGACTTCAAAAAAGTGTGATAAATGAATGTTAAAATAAAAAGCAAATATACCTCAAACTTGACTTGGTAGTGCACACTTATAATTCCAACACTTGGAAGCTAAGAGAAGAGGATTATAATTTTGAGGCCAGCCTGGGCTACACAGTGAGACTTGTACACACACACACACACACACACACACACACATGCACATGCATACCTCCCTCAGAATTAACCCATTCAATGATCAAAAGAATTGAAATGTCTCTAATTCTAATTCATTTGTTAAGGGCCACTGAGCAGGGGACATGTTGATCACTAGAACCATTTCAACCTAAAACATGAGTAGGCAAAGCAGATTTTCATTGTTTTACTAAAAACTCTTCAACACTATGATGCATATATCAATCCACACAATGTTAACCAAAAATAAGTTTTGGGCCCTGTCACTGTACAACAAAAGCACCGTACACCACTGAATTCCTGACACCATCTCAGAGACTTGACCTGACTAGAGTGACAAGGGAGTGAAAAAAAAAGATAAATATACAGACACACAGAAAAGCTTGGGTCAGGTAGACTGGGCTCCCATGGAGAAGCCTCAGCAACCTAGAAGCTCAGCATCTAGATTATATAGAGTTGAAGTGGGTTATTACATACAGAAGCACAGGGAGGTAGGGATTACAGATGGATCTAGGAGATAGGTTTAATTAATCTTAGTAGGAGTAGCAGTGAAATCTTTAGGCCTTAAATATCTGCAGGTGGAAAAGCTGCTATGGACGTTTTTCACAAAGGCTATCAACATTCACTCTGGGACTAGGAGGGAAGGCTTGCCACTTTTCTCCACCTAGCCCAAGGTAGATTTTGCTGTTTTCACATGGATCTGAGGATATGGTCCTTTACACAACACTGTGATGCCTGTGTCAACAGGACATCATTCAGTCAGGGCTTCCTCTGCTTTTCACCACACACAGAAGTCACCATCAGTCAAAACTTTTCTCTGTAATGAATTAAAGACACATTCCCTGTCCCACATATTAGAGCTTCTTAACCTCATTATTTATGATAAAGAAGATGTTGGGTTAAGCATATTGTTCTCATTTTCTCCATCTTCTACTGTTCATCAGCTACTGTATTTGTTTTTTTCTAGAAACCACGTGGATTAGGTATTGTAATTATTAGTAGTGTTCACCAGTACTACTACTCTTTGTCCTTTCAGGAGCATGACAAAACTGTATTTCCTTGTCCCCTCAATGTGTGAGTATGCAAACTTTTGTTAGCAAATAACATATGAGAAGAAAAAAAATATTTTTATTCTTCAATCTTCTTTTATAGTCTAAACTTCAAGGACATGTTGTGTCCATGGTATGTACTCACTAATAAGTGAATATTAGCCAAAAAATGTACAGAATACCCAGGACACAACCCACAGGACTTAAGAAGATTAACAAGCTGAAGGACCCAAGTGAGTATGCCTCAATCCCACTTGGGAGGGAGAAAAAAGTAGTTATAGTTATGAAGGACAGAGGGAGGGAGGGACTTGGGTGGGATGGGGGGAGGGGAGAACATGAACAGGCAGTGGGGGGATGGAACAGGACTGAAGCCCTAAGGGCCAGCAGAAAGACTGGAAAAAGGCAACCTCCAGAGGTAGGAGGTGGGGGCCCTCTAGAATCTACTAGAGACCTGGGAGGTAAGAGACTCTCAGGACTCAAAGGGAGGGACCTTAGATGAAATGCCCAACAATGGGAAGAGGGAACTTGTAGAGTCTATCTTCAGTAGAAAGACAGCATCCCACAGTCAATAGCTCTCACCTGGAATTGTTCCTGTCTGAAGGTACTACAGGGATGAAAATGGAGAAGACCCTGAGGAAAAGGAGGTCCAGCACTAGTACAAATTGGGATCCAGCTCAAGGGGAGGCCCAGGGCCCTGACAATGTTACTGATGCTGTGGTGTGCTTGCAGACAGGAGCCTAGCATGGATGCCCTCTGAGAAGCCCAACAAGCAGCTGTAAGAATCAGATACAGAGTTGTTTTGATTTGCATTTCCCTATTGACTAATGAAGTTGAGCATTTTTTAAGATGCTTCTCCGCCATCCGAAGTTCTTCAGGTGAGAATTCTTTGTTTAACTCTGTACCCCATTTTTTAATAGGGTTGTTCGGTTTTCTGGAGTCTAACTTCTTGAGTTCTTTATATATATTGGATATTAGCCCTCTATCTGATGTAGGATTGGTGAAGATCTTTTCCCAATTTGTTGGTTGCCGATCTGTCCTCTTGATGGTGTCCTTTGCCTTACAGAAACTCTGTAACCTTATGAGGTCCCATTTGTCAATTCTTGCTCTTAGAGCATACGCTATTGGTGTTCTGTTCAGAAACTTTCTCCCTGTACCGATGTCCTCAAGGGTCTTCCCCAGTTTCTTTTCTATTAGCTTCAGAGTGTCTGGCTTTATGTGGAGGTCCTTGATCCATTTGGATTTGAGCTTAGTACAAGGAGACAAGGATGAATCAATTCGCATTCTTCTGCATGCTGACCTCCAGTTGAACCAGCACCATTTGTTGAAAAGGCTATCTTTTTTCCATTGGATGTTTTTAGCCTCTTTGTCGAAGATCAAGTGGCCATAGGTGTGTGGGTTCATTTCTGGATCTTCAGTCCTGTTCCATTGATCCTCCTGCCTGTCACTGTACCAATACCATGCAGTTTTTAACACTATTGCTCTGTAGTATTGCTTGAGGTCAGGGATACTGATTCCCCCAGATTTTCTTTTGTTGCTGAGAATAGTTTTAGCTATCCTGGGTTTTTTGTTGTTCCAGATGAATTTGATAATTGCTCATCTTACACCAGTCAGAATGGCTAAGATTAAAAATTCAGGAGACAGCAGGTGTTGGAGAGGGTGTGGAGAAAGAGGAACACTCCTCCACTGCTGGTGGGGTTGCAAATTGGTACAACCACTCTGGAAATCAGTCTGGCGGTTCCTCCGAAAACTGGGCACCTCACTTCCAGAAGATCCTGCTATACCACTCCTGGGCATATACCCAGAGGATTCCCCACCATGTAATAAGGATACATGCTCTACTATGTTCATAGCAGCCCTATTTATAATTGCCAGATGCTGGAAAGAACCCAGGTATCCCTCAACAGAAGAGTGGATGCAAAAAATGTGGTATATCTACACAATGGAGTACTATTCAGCCATTAGAAACAATGAATTCATGAAATTCTTAGGCAAATGGATGGAGTTAGAGAACATCATACTAAGTGAGGTAACCCAGACTCAAAAGGTGAATCATGGTATGCACTCACTAATAAGTGGTTATTAACCTAGAAAACTGGAATACCCAAAACATAATCCACACATCAAATGAGATACAAGAAGAAAGGAGGAGTGGTCCCTGGTTCTGGAAAGACTCAGTGAAACAGTATTCGGCAAAACCAGAACGGGGAACTGGGAAGGGGTGGGAGGGAGGACAGGGGAAGAGAAGGGGGCTTACGGGACTTTCGGAGAGTGGGGAGGGGCTAGAAAAGGGGAAATCACTTGAAATGTAAATAAATTATATCGAATAAAAAAAAAAAAGGAAAAAGAATCAGATACAGATAGTAGCACCCAACCAATGGTCAGAAGCCAGAGACGCCTTTGGTTGAATTGGAGGTGAAAGGATGAGAATTACAGCCTAAAAATCCCTAGTGTCTAACTCTCAAATGACCCCAAGCAGTCAGAAGTTTAAAATGCTATCTCGCTCCAAAGAAACTCTAACTCCAGCCTTCTAAGGTGCCCCAAATACCTCAATTCCAGAGCCCACTCTTTATGAGAAAGGTCGCATTCCTTAAGCCCACTCTTTGGCTCTTTGTTAGAAACTAGGTGAAAGGTTGCATTCCAGAGCCCACCCTTTGTTAAGAGCTAGGCAAAAGGGCCTTGAGTATGTGATCCTGGCCCCCAAAATGGGAAATGAGCTAATTAGCTGCTTATCTTGCTTCTGTAAACTGCTTATGACATCACCCCCACCCAGGAGTTCACGCAGATATAGACCTCCGAGAAAATAGGAAACTAATTGGTCCACAGAGCGTGGGCTGGGATAATTTAAACTGATTATCCTAAAAACTATGGAGTGGTACAAATTGATTGACTCACACTACGTGGACTCTTGGTACTAAGGAATGATTGGTTTGTGATTCGCGGGCTTTGTTGTAAACCTATAAAAGCTGTCCCAATTCTGCACTTGGGGTTCCACAGTCCTCTAACCCTATGTGGTGTACGACTGTGAATCCCAGAGCCTCTGGAATAAAAATCCTCTTGCTGTTGCATCAAGACCATTTCTCGAGAGTGACTTGGGCTGCCTTCCGAGGTGTGGGGCGCTGGGGTGCCCTTGTTTTGTGGGTCTTACAGGGGAAAACTGGAAGAAGCTGAGGAAGATGGCAGCCCCATGGGAAGACCAGCAGTCTCAACTGACCTGCCCCTTGACCCAGAGATTTCTCAGACACTGAGCTACCAACCAGGTAGCATATACCAGCTGATATGAGAAGAAATATTTTTTTTCAATGCAAAAGCAATAGGTTTATTTTCCAGTGTGTTGGGTTGACCTTCAATTAGTCCCTCAAGAGGGAGTTACTAAGAAGGCAACCCTGAATGGCTATTACAAGCAGTTTTTATACTTTTTAGGGGCACAGGTTACATCAGCATGGTAATAGTTCAAATTTATTGGCTAAGCATATTGACTTTTAAATATATTGGCTAGCAAGCATGACACACATTTGAACTCATAACTATTAGTGCATTCTGAGAATCTTTTTTACTTGAGAATGTTCCTGTGGGTGGAGAATGGAACTTGGCCTAGCCTTGTCCCCAGGTGGGAGGGGGAAGCTGTAAGGAGAACGTGGGACTGGAAAATTGCTTAGGCCTCTCATTCCTCCCTTTTTCTTGTACAAGCTCCAATCCTGGAGCTACACTCAGTGGTCTTGAGTAACTAACTCATATTCCTCAGGTCCTATCCTCAGGGTCTCATATTGTTGGGGCAAGACCATCAGCTGTACTGCTCCTATTCTCTCTTTTATGAAGGCTATGAGCTTGTTCAATATTCAGGGTCCAAAGGTCAACAATAGTAGAACAATTAGAGGTCCAAATAAGGTGGATATGAGGGTGGTTAACCAAGGGGAAGAATTAAGCCAAGACTCAAACCAGCCCTGATTGTGTTCTTTCTCTCTTCCGCTTGGCTAGCCCTTCTTTCACCTTGGCCTTTGAATCTTTAACAACCACATAATGGTATATAAAAGCAACTTCCTCAGCTAAGGCAGCACATAGCCCTCCTTGCTGGAGGAAAATTTAAGTCTAATCCCCTCCTATTCTGTAGTACTACTTATGATAGTAAAGTCAATGATTCCTTAAGGTGAATGATAGAAGTTTCTATACTCTCTATATCAAAATCAATGGCTGCCCTCAAACTGTCATAATTTTTCCCTTGTGAGACTAAATCCAAGGTCCCTGTGGCTTCCCCAGTCCCCTATAACCCCAACAGAAGCGAGACAGTAAGTGCTGTAACAGGTTTGGCAGATGGGCAAATAGGATGGGGGAAGGAGCCAGAATCCAAAGGTCCCAAAGGAAGTCATGATCAAGGTCAAGTGATCTTGAGCTTGAGGAGATTGTCTATCTTCTATACTATCCAGCGGAGATCCCTGGGGAGCAGGGCATCTGCAGGTTTCAAATGGGAAGCGTGTACCCAGGCCACAATACTGTTCACCTTAAAGGCTGTAGGAGAGGTTAACAGCACCAGGAAGGTCCCTTCTATCAGGGTTCTAGCGACTGTGCCAAATGCCTCCTTATGTAGACCCAGTGACCAGTCTGGAAGTGGTGAGGGATCTCTGGCATCCCTGGAACATGTAAGGCAGACAGTTTGGAACAAATCTTGTGTTGTATTGACTGAAGGGCTTGGAGCCTCAAGAAGAGGTTCCTATCAGTGAGTTAGGATACCTCCATGGAGTGCCAAGTAGACACCAAGGGAGTTGGGGTACCAAACAGGAACTCAAAAGGGGTAAGGTTTAAATGGTAGGGGGCTGTTCTGGGCTCAGAACAGGGCTAGGGGAAGGAGTACCACCCAGTCAGTGCCAGTCTCCAAGGACAATTTAGTTAAGGTCTGTTTTAGGGTTCTCTTTATTCTCTCTACCTGCCCTGAGCTCTGGAGATTGTGCACACAATAGAACTTCCAATTATTCCCCAATATTTCTGCCAATCCCTGACTTGCATTAGAGACAAAAGCAGGACCATTGTCGGATCCAATGACCTTGGGTGCTCTGACCCTTGGGAAAATGTCCTCTAATATCTTCTTGGCTACCACAGTAGCTATTTCCAGCTTGGTGTGGGAAAGCCTCAACCCATTAAGAGAAAATAACCACAAACACTAGAAGGTATTTGTAACCATATTTTCTTGGCTTAACTTTGGTAAAATCGACCTCCCAAATATACTCCAGGCTGTTCTCCCCCTAAGTCTTTTGCCCTGTTTGCTTTTGGCTGCATAAGCATTAATTGCTGGTGTACCTTACACTATTCTACTATCTCTCTGGCCCAAAATCTGAGGTCCATCATATATACTGTAGACTCCTTAACTACTTGACAAGCTCTGTATCCCCTGAATGAGTCCATCTGTACATTTGGCCTAGTAATGTACTTTTGCTCGCTTTCTGGAGTGTATAGTTCTCCCTTCTTGTGTGCACCACTGTCCCTACATCTCTAGATAATAGTTGGTAGGGTGGCTAACAATCTGAGTCCTTTTTTTCTTACGTATATTTTAAATGAGGCTATTCCTTAGTCCAGTCCCATTCCCCAGCAGGTGTCTCTTGCAGGCCCATAACTAGTATAGACTCCTGCAAAGCCACTTCTTAAGCCACTTGATCTGCCTGGTTATTGCCCTGAGCCACTGAGCCCTTCTGGTTTCCTGGGAAATAAATGATACTCATAGTTGCCCTCTTCATCATATCCAGATTTCCTGCTTGTTTTTTATTTCTTTTCTCTCTGATGTGAGCAGTCGTCTCTCGTGGTATATTGCCCCATGGACATGGGCTGTGGCAAAGGCATACCTGCTATCTGTGTAGATGTTATTTTGAAGAAAATTTTAAGGACTATTGTGCAGGTCACCAGTTTCTTCTCCCATTGCTTTGGTGATCATAGAAGCAGGTAGCTTATTCAGGAAAAACCTTAATGAAGTCAACTTATGTTCAACATGTAGTGTGTCATATGAATACAAATTACTTTTACTCTTTTAAGACATTGATTATGGGATCATTTATCACTACAGAATTATAGAGCCCATCTTGACTAACACTACATATCACACCAACACATTCAAAGAAACAAAGACATAAATAGTGAACTTGTAACTACCTGATAACAGATCATTAAAATACAACAATGTAAAGCTTTTATTTGTTATCTAGTAAGGTGTAAATGTAGTATTGAGGCAAAAGTGACAACAAAAATGTACACATTTGTTCTGACATAATCCCTTGCTGTCTTCTTCTCCCTAATCCCTGAGCATCTATCCCTCTCCCCACCCCACCCAAGTGATTCTGTTGTTTTTTTACATCTTATCTATTCCTTAAGTCACCACTACCTAACAGGAGCTGCTTGACCCTGTCCTTCTCTCTCTCTCTCTCTCTCTCTCTCTCTCTCTCTCTCTCTCTCTCCTCTCTCTCTCTCTCTCTCTCTCTCTCTCTGCCACTTCTCTCTCTCTGACTCTCTTCTCTCCCTGACCCCTTTCTCTCTCTTGTCCCTTCCCTCTCCCCCCTTTATCTCTGTCTTTCTCTGTCTCTATTCTGTTCTCAACTCCCTTTCCCATGTGCCAAATAAACTCTATTCTACACTATATGAGTCTATGGCTGCCCCCTCAGGGCGAAGGGATGGGCCTGCTGAGACACTCCTCTACCCCCTCACCATACAGTGCTCTATAAAATGTATCCTCAGCTTTTATAAATCACAACAAATATGGTTTACATAACATTTGCTTACCAAAAGCTCATCAAAATTACAAATGAGCAATAATAAGAGTAAATGAAAGTTGGTGCACACGTGATCAGCATACACACCTACTTTAAAACAAAGTGTACTTCTGCATGACTATAGGCCCACTTTGAGAATTATATAATACTTAGAAATAGATGACAATGAGAATAGTACCTATGCATAATAGGTACATAATGAAACAAAATAAGTTTATAGTTATAAAAGAAATATTAAAAAGCATTTTTGTAATGTAGCTATAATTAATATAAATAAACTGAAGTTTTAATACTTATAAAACTGGAAGTGAAGTATATGACTTTATCTTGTGTGTGTATATATATATATATATATATATATATATATATATATATATATGTTGTGTTTAGGATACTTAATTGTAATAAATAGGAGATTTTAGTAATAATAAATAGTATTAAATAAATAGTATTAAGTAGGAAAGTTTTTGGTCACTAAAAGAAATTGATTTATTGGTTTATAGATATAAATAGCCAGATTCTCTCACAGATTATACAATGATCAAATTCTATAACCTTTCTGGGTCTTGCTAATGAGTTTAACTCTCATCTTCTGTTCTCTTGGTAAAACAAAGAACATTAAATATAAGTGCATTATATCTTTTTCTTTTCTTAATGAGCACTGCTTAAATATGCTATGTCTTCTAAATAGATTACCTGTAATCAACAGAGCAGTGATTTGAGAATAAGAGTGGGTGAACTCGTTAAATACAATTATTTTTGGACACTCAGTTGCAGTATCCTCCAATTACAGGGTTGGCTCTAGTGGAAGAAAGCATCTGGTCTCTTGCTCTCGTTTTCAGCAGTTTACAATGCTATCAATATTATTACATTTTTCCAAGAGGTAAACTGGATCATTAATTTGACTTTACCTGTCTATGCTTGTTTTGAGATAGCAAAACATGCTAAACTAGGCTACAGGTTTGGAATTGCTTGAGTTACTCATTATGTAATCATTCCAGTGGGAGGGAAAGACTTTCTAAAGAGAGGCAACTGCCTTTCAAGTTGGCTATTATTCCTTTGAGACAATAGACCTCAAGGAATTGGAATGTCCCAAGAATCTCATGGTAAGGGAAAAAAGAAAAAGCCTGAAACCCTGGCACTAGCAAGGGGAGGCACTTGACTCCCAAGAAGAGATTTTACATGGTGTTGACAACTTGTTGGACAGATTAAGAGCTGAGACAATGGTGGGCCATACCTTGATTGGAATTTCTTAATCATACAAGCCTCTTGCCTTTTATTTAAAACTAAACCTCAAGTCAATGTTCCCTGAAGTTGGAATTAGGAAGGGGCCACTAGGCTCTTTATTTTTCCTCTTCCCAATGTGGTCACACATTAGGGTAAAACTCCTTTCTCTACTTTTCATTATTTCTTATGCCTTTAATTGATTTATTGAGGTCGGGTGGTAAAGCATAGCTTGTTAGGTCTGCCAGCAACCAGGCTCTGATCCAAACAACCCTGGAAAGAATTCACTGCTCAATGCTGAAACATGGATAAACATTGCCCACCTATCTTTTTACTCATTCTTTGCTAGTTTCTTTTCATCTTGGTCTCTTACACTGTGAGAGTAGCCTGTGATGTCAGCACTCAGTTTACTGCTCTTGTTTGCCCACACACATTTGTGATGTAAGATTTAAATGTGGCAACACGAATCACAGTTCATTTTCTTGTAAGTCTAAGAGAAATAATTTCTCACTGGGAAAAAAAATTGAGAAGACCTTTTGGAAAACAAACTGTTGATCTTCCTTATACTGGACTCATCTGATTAAATGCATGTGTACAGAGGGATGCCATCGACTAAGGAAACAGAGTAAGCCACTTTAAAAACTAATCTCTTAAATGGTTATGCACCTGAAAAGGAGGTGAAAATCAATATTTCTGAATCTTTGAAAACTAACAAAAACCAACAACTGAAGAAACATATATGCAAGAAAAATATCTGAGTCGTTATAATTACAGTGTGCTTAGTGATATTTTTAACTTATGCTATTCTGATGCTTTGTTCCTAAATTCAGCAATATCCTTGCCTGTAACACAGAACCCCCAGTACCAGTACACAAGCAGAAAAACATATCTCATTTTCTAAAATTATTCTTAGTGACTCTGCCTGGTGACTGTTTGGAAGACTATTCTGAAAGATTTGCATTCTCTCAGTGAACATTGGATTCGCTAAGTACTAAGGCATTTGAGCACTCTTATTCCAAACATTTCTGTGTTAGCTGAGGCTATGGAAAAATTATGGGAAACAACATGCTGACTGAATTGTCTAGGTGGAGAGTCTTAGAATTAGATGCAGTCATCCCTCCATTGTTCCACAAGTATGCATTTAATCAAACATGAATAAAAACATTCCAGG
Organism: Apodemus sylvaticus; assembly: GCF_947179515.1. Lineage (NCBI taxonomy): Eukaryota > Metazoa > Chordata > Mammalia > Rodentia > Muridae > Apodemus > Apodemus sylvaticus. The sequence goes on along the minus strand of NC_067495.1, from coordinate 2,422,718 downwards.
AAAAGGTCTATATTTGGACTACACATACATAGACATTTGGGTCACAACTCTACAACATAACAATATAACATTCTGTCACATTTATATTGTGTTAGGTATTATAACACAGAGATGAATTAAAACAAATGGAAGGATACACACAGATTCTATGTGAATACTACAGTTTTATACAGGAAATAAGCACCTACAGATTTTGGCACACAGAGGGAACATACTGAAAGAAACCTTCCTCACACACCATGGCACAACTGCACTTAGGTAAATAATTTTTAAGAAGCTCAAACATATTCTGGAAAGCCAGAAGACTATTCATATATCCAAAACTGTGTGTATGCTCAATAAATACCTCATACTTTCACCAGCTCTCACTTCTGTCTGACTTTAGGGCTTTATAGAAGCACTTCATACGTGAAAGCTACAGTTTGTGATCTGTCAGATTGAGTGCTGATGGCATGCTTCAAAACACATAGTTCTCTGCCAACTGGACAATGCTATAGGATAGTTAAGCAAATTTATCTCCAATAATCAAGTGACTATTAAGATCATAAAACAGCCTGATCCTACCCTTGTCCCCATCTCTCTCTTCCCTCTCCTATCCTGTTCCTTCCATATACTCCCAAAGAAATCAGGATGGGAATCAACCAGGTTAAGTGTTGGGATAGGCTGGGAGAGAGACCAGAAATTGGTATATGTTGGGGTGGCATCTCCGGGATGGGAGAAACTCCTGGGAGTTTATAGGAGTGACCCTAGCTGAGACTCTTAGCAGCATTGGGGATATGGAGCCTGATGAAGCCATCTCTTTTAGCCATGCAGGACTTCCAGTGGAATGGTGGGGATATCAACCCACCCATAAAGCCCTCTGCATGAAATGTTTCCTGACTACAAATATAGAACAGAAATTGAAGGAACAGCCAACCAATAACTGCCCCAGAATGAGGCCCATCTCATAGGAAAGTCAACCACTGACACTATAAGTGATACTTTGCTATGCTTGCAGACAGGTGCTTACCATACCTGTCTCCTGAGAAGCTTTATCCCGCAGCTGATGGCAACAGAGAGACCCACAACCAGACAATAGGTGGAGCTCAGTGAGTCTTGTAGAAGAGTGGGGGGTAGGAGCCAGAGGAGTCAAAGACACACGAAAACCTACAGAATCAACAAACTTGGGCTCACAGAGATGGAACCACCAACCGAAGAGCAATCTCTAGGCTCCCTACACATTTGTAGTAGGTTCTTCATGTGGGTCCCCTGACAATTGGAGTGGGAAGAGGGTTCTCCCTGACTCTGTTGCCTGCCTTTGTGTTTGTTTGTTTGTTTGTTTGTTTACTTATTTACTTACTTACTTATCTTTAATCTTTCTTTTACAGTCCAGACTTTATTCCCCTCCTGGTCCATGCTCTGACTGTTCTGCATCCCATATCTCCTCCCCCTGTCTCCAAGAGGATGTCTCCACCCCCACCCCATCCCACCAGACCTCCCCACTCCCTGGGGCCTTAAGTTCATTTTCTCCGACTGAGTCCAGACCTGGCAGTCCTCTACTGTATGTGTGTTGGGGGCCTCATATAAGCTGGTGTATGCTACCTGGTTGGTGGCTCAGTGTCTGAGAGATCTCGGAAGTCCAAGTTAGTTGAGACTGCTGGTCTTCCTGTCAGGTAGCCCTCTTCCTCAGCTTCTCACAATTTTTTCCTAATTTGACCACATGAGTTCCCAGCTCTGTCCATTGGTTGGGCGTAAATATTGGCATCTAACTTTTACAGCTGCCTACTGGGATTTATGGAGGGCAGTCATGCTAGGTCCCTTTTTGTGAGCACACCATAGCATCAGTAATAGTTTCAGGCCTTGGAGCCTCCCCTTGAACTGGATCCCAATTTGGACCTGTCCCTGGACCTCCTTTTCCTCAAGCTCTGTCCATTTTTGTCCCTGCAGTTCTTTCAGACAGGAACAAATTTGAACCCCCTTCACCTAGCTTGGTTGCCTTGTCTGGCCTCAGTGGGAGCGGATGTCCTTAGTGTTGCTATGACTTGACGTGCCATGGTGGGTTGGTACCCATGGGGGGTCTTCTTTTCTCTAAGGAGAAGGGAAGGGGTGAGGATAAGACTGGGAGGAGAGGATGGAGGGAGCTGCAATTGTAAAATGAATAAATAAATAGGATAATAGAATAGAAATATCAGTGACTGTATATTACAAGGAATATGAAATTAGTTTAAAAAGCCACTAAATATACAAACCACCACAATAAGCAGCATAAACAAAGTTCAAGAGATGATGGCAGAATCTGATTTTCTTTATATTTGTTATCCTCTTTTGTTCACTGCCTATTAGACATAAGAGTCAAAACACTGTACCTCATAAATACAATTACTATAGTCATCAAAATGAAAACACACCACCAAGAAGATGAAAAGAAAACTCATAGAGTGGGAATGAATAATTGTAAAGTATGTATCTGCTAAGTATCTGATATCCAGAATATATACAGACCTCTTACAGCTCAACAATATACAAGTAACATAGTTTTTTAAAATATACTAAGGACTTTAATAGATATTGATCCAATCCAGATTTGGCTAAGAAACACAGAATGAGATGTTCAACATTCTTATTCATTAAAGAAATACAAAGCAAAACTTCACTGAGAGAGTGTTCAGTACTCACTAAAATGGATGTATTTTTTTTTAAATAATGGAAAATAATAAATATTGAAGACATCGAGAATTGTAATATATATACATTGCTAGCAGGAACATAACATGGTACTGCTGCTATTAATAACTGTTTTTGATCCAGGTGCTGTGTGCACTACTTTACTCTCAGCACTTGGGAGGCAGAAGAATGTGATCTCTGAGTTTGAGGCCAGCCTGATCTACAGAGTTTCAGGAGAGCCTACAGGTCTACAAAGAGAAACCCTGTCTTGGAAAACCAAAAATAAATAAATAATCAGCAAATTAACAAAGTTTTGGCCAGATGAGGTAATGCACACCTTTAACCCCAGCACGTAGATCTCTGAGTTCAAGCCTGGTCTACCAAATGAGTTCCAGAATAGCCAGGCCTACACAGAAAAGCCATGTTTCAAGAAACCAAGCAGGAGAGAGAGAGAGAGAGAGAGAGAGAGAGAGAGAGAGAGAGAGAGAGAGAGAGAGAGAGAGAGAGAAAGAGAGAGAGAAAGAGAGAGAGAGAGAGAGAGAGAGAGAGAGAGGAGAATAGGTTTGCAGTTCAGAATTAAACAGAGTTTAGATTACAAGTTCCATTCTTAGAACTATACTCGAGTTTTATTTAATTTTTAAATCTATTGTAAAATTTAAAAAATAATTACATCACTTCCTCCCCTCTTCTCCCTCCAATTTCTCTCATGTGTTCTCCTCTTTCTTGCCCAAATTGATAGCCTCTTTTTCTTTGCTGCTTATTGTATATATAGAAACATATGGACAGATGCACAAATATATAAATAGAACTTGAGTCAACTTTTGTTGTTTACATGTATATCATTTCACAGCTGATCATTTTATATTAGATAACAAGGTAGAGGACTTATCACTGGAAAAGAAATAAGTCTCCCTCTCTTGAGAGAGTTTTAAAGTGGTGCTGTTAACACAAACTTGTGTACACATTTAAGTAATATCAATATTCACAATAGCCAAAGAATAGAAATAAACCCATGTCTGCCAGCTGATAAGAGGATACATAAATTTTTGCATATCTGTTTAATGAGATCTCATTCCACCACAAAGGAGGAAGGGTCCTTGAAAAAAGCATTAAAACACACTAAATTTAAAAACAAAACAAAACAAAATCCCAATGGCTATAGCACGTTATTCCACTTATATGAAATGTCTACAAAATACAGAAATAGAAAGTAGCATCATGTTTACCAGGATGTGGGGAAAGGGAACATGGATTTGAGTGGGCTTACTTTGGGGAATAATAGAGAGATTATGGAATTCATACTGGAGATAACGTCAAAACATTAGGAATCTACTAACTATAGGTGAATGCTAATTTAATACTGCTTTAAAATGAGTCAAATGGTGACATTTGTCTCAATAAAAAATATGAAAAGTACTGTGTGACAGCATTTTTAGTTTTGTTTCTAGAAACCCAAATAACTAGATATCAGAAATCCTATGGCACAATAAAGGAGTGTGTTAAGTGCTGAAAGAGACCAAGAAGGTTTGCACCTTCTGTGGCAAGGATGTCCTTCCTACATTACTATGATCTGACTCTCCAGTGAAGAACATTTACAAGTCTGTAAGTCTGTAAGTCTGACACCAGGACCAATACTGTGCATCTGTAATAGTGCCATCCCTGATGCCAGTGTACATGGCTCGCATGCCCTTCTTTGAGTAGTAAAGAGCTGGAGGAAAGTATGCCTCTTTAATAACTACCACAGTCATAGCAAAAAGCTACCTGAGATAGGAATTATTAAAACCTTCACTGGGGCTTTATAATAGGTCAAGTCAGTGGCCCTTCTTCCTTTGACATCTCTGGTGGGTTTTGAAGAATTTAAAGGAAAAATAGAAGAGAATGATTGGTCAAATTGTTAACTTTATTTTTAATAAATGCTGAATTGGAGGGTATAGCTGACTAGGCAGGCTATTTCCCTATGTCAAAGGCACAGTGTAGAAACTATACTAACAAATTTCTTTGGTGCTTGGTTTCTATGTGAGATGCTAAATCCTAACTATTTTTTAAGTTAAGGTTATGGTAAAATGGGTCAAATCAATCTTTTCTCCAAAATTATTCCACTGTAATTTGGAGTCAATAACCAGAAAGAATGGGTATAATTATTTAAAATACTGAAATTTGCAATAACATTAAATAATTTTGTTAGATTTGCTATAAGGCCAAGGTAACAATCCACAATTAAGAATCATTTCTTTTTTAGAAACTACTACAGGAAAGATAAACAGTGGAAACAGTGGTATTGATAACTGCTTTTCTTACTAGGATTTTGCTCTGGATTCTCCTTGGTGTCCCTGTCTTTGGGATTTGCTATGAAAGAATTCAGATGAAGCAGAATGCATGGTATAAAACAGATAAAATTGCTTATGGAGTAAAGTGGAACACTCTCAAGAGGTAAGAGTGAGCCTGTGTTTTAGACAAGACATATATTATATCTATATTCTCTAGAATAGACAGTTAACCCTGAAGGATGGTTTCATGTTGATGACTGACAGGCCCAATTAAAGTAACAATTTTTTTCAAAAGGAGTCTCTAGCCTAGGCTTTTTCTTGAACTCTCTATGTAGCTGAAGCTTCTGATCCTTCTGTCTCCACCTTATGAATTCTGAGATTATATATATATGTGTATATATATATGTGTGTGTGTGTGTGTTATATATAATATTTTATATTATATATTTTATATATTATATATATATGTGTGTGTGTGTGTGTGTGTGTGTGTGTGTGTGTGTGTGCGCGCGCGTGTGCTGCTAGGTGGTCAAACCCAGCTATTTGTGGATGTTTTACAAATATTTTTCCAACTAAACTATATTTCAAGCCCATCTGGATGATATTTTAAAAGATTTATTTATTTTATGTGTATGAGTGTTTTGCCTGCATATATACCTGTGTACCACATGTATGTCTTGGTGTCCACAGAGATCAGATGAAGAAATTGGATGCCTAAAACTGGAACTATGGATGGTTATGAACCACCATGTGGATGTTGGGAATTGAACCTAGTTCCTCTGCAGGAACAAGTGCCACCCCGCCCCAGGTTCATTTTTATTTATTTTTTTCTGTCACATATTACATCCAGATTGCAGTTTCCCCTCTCTCCCCTCCCTCCAATACCCTGCCAAGAGTGACTCCCCTCTTTCTCAGGTCCACCCCCTTTCTTCCCTCAGAGAAGAGCAGGCTTCCTAGGGACACCAATTAAACACTTCACAAAAAACCTACAATATGACCAGGCAGATAGGCACAAACTACCACATCAAGGCTGGACATAGCAACCCAGTTGGAGGAAAAGGGTCCCATTAAATAGGCAAACGTGTCAGAGACAGCCTCTACTCCCACTTTTAGGATTCCTACAAGAACACGAATCCTCTCAGCTACAACATGTATACAGAAACCTCTACAAGTTCCCTGACCTCTGAGAGTCCCCATGAGCCCCACTCAGTTGATTCTGTGGGCCTTGTTCTTATAGTGTGCCCCTGACTTCTCTGGTCCTTCCAATCCTTCTTTTCCTCCTCTGTAGGCAGAATTCCACTAACTCTACCTGCTTGGCAGTGGGACTCTGCGTCTTCTCCCATCACTTGCTGGATGAAGTCTCTCTGGTCTCTTGGATGATCATTCTGCTAGGCTCCAGCCCCAGCATACTCTGCAGGCAGGACAATTTGTAGGTTTAAGGTTTTATGGCTAGATTGGTATCCTAATCCCTCCACTTGAGGATTTGCCTGCTTACAGAAAATGGCTAGTTCACATCCCGTGTTTCCCATTACTAGTAGTCTTTGCTAGGTTACTCTAATAGATGAAGTTTCCATTGCACTTTTCCTATAAAATACACCCCAATTCCAGTTGTTTTTCTAAGTATTTTCTCCTTCCATCCACTTGATCCCTCCTGTTCCCAACTCCACCTACTCCAAGTCCACCTTCAAAGTCTATTCCATTTTCCCTTCCCCAAGAGATCCTTTAGCTCCCCCTCCTTAAGACTTCCTTGTTTCTTACTCTCTCTGAGTGTGTGGACTGCAGTATGATTTTTCTTTTACTTTACAGCTATCATCTACTTATAAGTGAATATATACTATATTTGTCTTTGCAGATCTAGGTTAGCTCACTCGGGATGTTTTTCTCTAGTTCCATCCATTTATCTGCAAATTCATGGTGTCATTATTTTTAACACCTGAGTAATACTCCATTGTGTACATTTTCTTTGTCTATTCTTCAGTAGAGGAATGCTCATTCCTGTTGCAAGGACATAGTAGTTTTATTCATTATAGCCCAAAACTAGGAACGATATCCCAAAACAAGTATGCTTAGCAGCAGCTGGGTTATTTCTTAAGGAAATGGCTAATGATACATTTTTGTTGTCAGAAAGCCTCCATCTAATCTAGAATACTCTTATGAGCTTCTGGGAAGTTTATATTGTCGTATTTCCACCTATGAGAAATTACAGTCCTGCAGTTTCAGTTCCTAGTTTTACAAGCTGGTGATTAATTACAAGGGTCCACCCCAAGTGATCTTTAAGTCTGGTAATATCTAATAAGGATCCGAGCTCTTTGAGTGTTGATTTATTTTAATGGAGAATGTTGCTTATAATGGCTAATCTTCATTGTCAAGTTGACATATCCAGGAAGTAAGAACATCAATCGAAGAATTGCCTCCATTAAATTGGCCTGTGGGAATGCCAGTGGAACCTTTTCTTAATGGATACTTGATATAAAAGGGTGTAGCCCAGAGTGGGTGATGCCTGAGATCCATAGGGAAGATATCTGAATGTGAACCTGAGAGCAAGCCAGTGAGCAATGTTTATCTCTGGTTCTTGCCTCTGCTCTTATTTGAGTTTCTACCCTGACTTTTCTTGATGATGCACTATAACCTGTTAGCTTAAATCAACCACTTCTTCCCCAAGTTGCTTTTTGTCATGGTGCTTATCATAGCAGCATAATAGCAAAGTAGAACATTGTCCATGTATGGTGTTAGTATATTATATTCAAAATGAGAGAGATTATAGCATGCTATCTAACAACTTATCACTATCCAGTTTGTGACTGAAGAAATGGATTTACAGCACTAAGAATACCTGAAAAATATTTCAGCCATTTTTAGCTGGATATGAACATAATTATCCTGCCCCTAATTATTCTTATACTAGTGTGTTGTGCTTTCTGGCTTCGGGGTTTAATTTAGCTCATAGCAACCCAGTCCTTTATATATTGCTGATTATATATATCAGATTAGGCTATGCTCTGATCTAAGGTACTTGATATTATATAAAACAGTGGTTTATGAGACTGCGCCTTGCTTTGAGATACTTCATTTGAGTCCATGAGAGTCCTAACTAAAGCACAGGATAACTCAACATCTTGCTGGACACATAAGCAGTACCAGCTGTCTGGTGTCATCCACAAGGCACAGAATAACAATTTATTTCTAAAAGTTAAAAGGTTATCTTTCTGTAAATATCAAAGCAAATTGGGACCATATGAACACATAGGGATATTAAAATTGTATCTTGAAAACTAGGCCTGTATTTACCTGACATGCCAGAAAGGGTATGGTATCCTCACCTGCACTCTGCAGAGAGGAAGACATCTAATGTAACCATCCTGACAGGAATGGAAAAGATGTAAGAAGGCATTTATGTCCTTCCCTTTGTCTATCAGACTATTGAAATGAATGATGGTCCCCAAGGAATTAGAATTTCCACACATCTCCCATAGTGAGAGAAGGAACTAGCTGGGGCCCTAGTACTAGCCACAGGGGTTATGTGTCTCCCCAAATGAGATTTTATAAAGTTTTGACAAGTTGACAGACCACATTGCAGGAGAGACTGGGACAGTGATGATAGAACAGAGTGTGCGAGGACCACACTCTGGCTAGTTGAGCTTAAACCTTGCAGATAGACTTGGTAGAGAGGGCCTCTGTATTTCCTGCTAGTTTTAACACATCGAATAATCACTTGTTGATTATTTTCTATTATTTGATGTATTGAGGATGGGTTGCTGAGCTTAGTGTGAGGGCTTTCAGGGCTCCGGCTCTGATCCAAACAACTTTGGTAACACTAACTACAACGGTGATGGCAGCCAATGCCATGTGTCATCTTATCACAATTATGTTCATCAAGAGAAAAAGAGGCAGAGAACTCCAGAGGATTCCACTTTTCCTTGCCCCCCATCAGTGATGCAGCCTAGTCAAATAGTTATCTCTTCACCATTCATCGATCTGGACTTAGCATCCATTTGTCTGCCTACTTCTCTTTCTTTGTCTCCATGGCTTCTATGGTATTGCACCTTACTTCTTCATTTTGATTTGACTCTGAGGCTTAGCTAAGACCTGTGATGATGTGGCTTGGCCTCACAGTGGACATATTCAGTAAACTCCAACATGATTCTTTACCTTATTCCCATAATATCTTTTGTATCCCCGTCAGCCACACCAACCACCCTGCATTTCTGTCTCTCTATTAGGCCTCTGAGAACCTCTGAATATGGCTTCTTTAGCCCATTTGATTTTAAATCAGAGAGAGAAGGAGAGGTTCAAAAGGAACATGAGAACAGATCATCCTTTTTCAGGTAAAAGATACTTAGTAAAAAAGATATTGAGTCCACATATACGCACTGTGGCTGTCTGAGGTACAGTCTCAGACTTGCTAGACAAGAAGGTCTCTACCCTTAAATATTTCCAAGGGAAGGGGGAACCTGCAACACAGGAAAGTAGGCTTACTTAATAAATGACCTCTGCTGTGAAGCATCTGTGACTCAGGGTATCACACGGGAGTTCATATATATTGGATGGAGGAGGAGGGCTGACCAGTGTAAAATTACAGCCAAGTTGTTTCAGACTCTGGGAAGCAAGGAGCTAGGCTACACTTTCTCAGCAGTCCCCCCCGCCCCAGCACACAGCCATTCTCAGTGGCAGGGGAAGAAAAAAAACTTCTCCTTTTTGTGGGAGCAGTGGCTGCCTTTTTGCTGTCTGCAATAACCCCTAAGAGAAACAGAAAAGCTGCAGGAAGTGTGGCCTGAACTATGAGACAGATACCAGATACCAGCTCTCACATTTACTGCCTTTGAATATAGGAAACAGACTTTATAGAAAAGAGGGTAGCAGAAAGGGAGGAATGGTGTTGAAGGATGTTGACCTTGGCCTGGCTTCCTCCTGCTGAATTGGAGCATTTTTAGTTGCCACTCCCCTAACCCAACTGTCCAATGCTAGCTGATAGGTTGGTGATCGTTTGACTGGAGGTTGATAACTGTATTTGCACTTCAGGAGGCTATTGAATCCATATAGCATGTTGGATGGTGGACTGGATAAATCGGGACAGTAGATGAGAGAAGGACCTGTGAATATAAGAATCAAGTGGGTTTGAAAAGTGTGATGATGAGTATGAATCAGGAGGTCCAAGATGACCTCTGAAATCAATCGTTCCATCATCCTGCTGCCTGCTCTCTAATTTTTGAAGCACATTGAGCTCTTTTTCTGTGTCTATGACTGATTTACACAAAACAACAACATTCTTCCTCTAAAAGAAGGTAAAGACATATGTTTTCTGCTGTCAGATCGAGGCCTCTCTCATATTTTTCAGTGTTACTGTTGCCAAAGCATCTACTCGATATCAGGCTTTGTGAAAATATTTTGAATGGTTTAATATTTTTATTGTTTTTAAAATTAAAATGTAATTACAGCACCCCTTCCCTCCTCTTTCCTCTCTATAATCCCTCCCATTTACTCAATCCACCATCCTCTCTTTGGAAATCATGGAAATTATGGCTTCTTTTTCTTTAATTGATAGTGTTACATATATATCTCCTGTTCAATCTCTATAGTGTTATTACTATCAGGATGATACATAAGCTATATTTTCAGAGATATTTTCAATTAAACGTTCTGTAAAGAAAAATAACATCGAACCAAGCAAGCAATAAAAATGATAATGATATAGTGAACTTTCATATCCACTTGGTCACCAACCTTTACATGTTCCAGGTCAATATTAT